>NC_059297.1:855579-1058079 GCF_017591435.1 Portunus trituberculatus | reverse complement strand
CCTCTGCTATCACACCTTCCGCTATTGCGCTTTACTGCCATCACACATACTTAAGAAGCTGCAAATATTTCTACATCGTGCACAAAATTACTGCTATCGTGCTTCCATCATTCAAAAACTTCGTTATGATGTCACGTGACAGTTGAGTTTCTCTACCTACTTTTATTGAGAAATAGTTCTACTTATCCACCATAGCTCCTAATAGTCAACAAAGAGGTACTGTATCGGATGGCATACAGGATGCATATTTTTCAAGTACTTTTACCTACTCTAACTTTTTTTTTTTTTATGTAGGGAAGAGGGCCAGTCAAAAAAAAAAAAAAAAAAAAAAAAAAGAAAAGAAAAGAAAAGATTAAAAAAAAAAAAAAGGCCCACTTAAGTGCTGGCTCTCTAAAACGTGGAAGCGTCAGCCAAAATTAGAGCAATGCCTCGATACCTCCTCTTAACCCCTTCACGCCGGATGTTAAAAAGCCGCCTGTATGATATACGGTGGTAGTGCCAGCCAGCGGGAAACTCGTGCAAGCTTGTCATACTTGTCGTCTTTGTGTATTATGCTGCTATTTTTAGTCACTATATCGCCTTGAAGAGGAAAGTGGACGCTTCTCTCTTCGAGAGAGAGAGAGAGAGAGAGAGACATTTGCTAATATTTTAGACACAAGCGGATGCATGTAGCTTATCTTTCGATAGGAAGAGGGGAGGAGGGAAGGAGAGAGGGAGAGAGAGAGAGAGAGAGAGAGAGAGAGAGAGAGAGAGAGAGAGAGAGAGAGAGAGAGAGAGAGAGAGAGAGAGAGAGAGATTAGAAAATTTTGTTTTGTGTGTGTGTGTGTGTGTGCGTGTGTGTGTGTGTGTGTGTGTGAGAGAGAGAGAGAGATGGGAACAGTCTATGCCATTGGGAAATTTTAGACACAAGGCGGGACGCATGTAGCTTATCTTTAGTGATTGGTGGAGACAAGGATGGTGGGAGGAGCACTAGGATTTCAAGGACAGCATATGGCGTGTGTAGTTGGTATCCAACACACTATACGGAACAACTGAACTGAAGAAAGCTCAGAAAAGAAATAAGACTTCTACGTAGGCATCACCGTATATGCTACTGGGGCTTCATGATGCCTACATAGGCGTCACCGTATTGAAGGGTTTAAAAGCAGACAAGTCGTAGGAAGTCAGAAATACAGATGCAGGGAGGGAGTTCCAGAGTTTACCAGTGAAAGGTATGAATGCTTGAGAGTACTGGTTAACTCTTGCATTAGAGAGTTGGACAGATTAGGGATGAGAGGAAGAAGAAACCCTTGTGCAGCAATGCTGCAGGAGGAAGGGAGGCATACAGTTAGCAAGATCAGTAGAACAGTTAGTATGAAAATAGCAATAAAAGATGAAATGAGATGCAACATTTCGGTGGTGAGAAAGAGGCTGAAGACAGTTAGTCAGAAGAGGGGAGTTGATGAGATGAAAAGCTTTTAATTTCACCCTATCTAGTAAAACTGTGTGACTGGAACCCCCCAAACATGCGAAGGGTACTCCATACACAGGCTGATAAGGCCCTTATACAGAGTAAATAGTTGGAGGGGCAAGAAAAACTGGCAGAGACGCCTCAGAACGTTTAACTTCATTGAAGCTATTTTAGCATGAGATGAGATGTGAAGTTTCCAGTTAAGATTATGAGTAAAGAACAGACCGAGGATATTCATTGTGGAAAAGGGAGACAGTTGAGTGTCATTGAAGAAGAGGTGATAGTTGCCTGGAAGGTTATGTCAAGTTGATACAGTAGATGGAGGAATTGCATGCATGCATCATTATCTCATTGCTGGTATTATCATTACCAGTATTGTCATCTTAAAAATTAATTATCACAAGAATTAAAGAAATCTAACCTGTGAGGCTGTGATGCATGTTTATAAATATCAGCTGATTGCCAGTGACTGAATGCCATCTAGAAAGTGAGCGGTAACACCAAGTTCATAATCATAATAAAACACATCAACACCATCACTGTTATGGCAACAAGAGGAAAAAGATATGTATATTTTTATTGAGAAATAGTTCTTTACATATTTCCCCAATCTTCCCATCCACCTTAGCTCCTAATCGTCCACAATGAGGTACCATATTTGATGGCATGTACAATATTTGATGGCTCATAAGATGCACCCACAAAGAGAGAGAGAGAGAGAGAGAGAGAGAGAGAGAGAGAGAGAGAGAGAGAGAGAGAGAGAGAGAGAGAGAGAGAGAGAGAGAGAGAGATTTAACCCAATTAAGCCGAAAAAAATGATAGTAAGAATTTGATGTTGTAGCTTTGATATATGCATAATGTGAACCTAAACTGCAAACATATGATGAAAATTACTCCATGGTTCTCATTTTATTGATGAAAATGTGTTGTTGCGCAAACACAACGAGCAGCATTTCAACCGCTATACATTTTGCGTAAACGCAACTATCGGCACACAAGGAAAAACATCAGAAAAAAAAACATACATACATAAACACATATTTGCATAATGGGAAACAAATTTGCTCTTCTTCATATGAAAATCTAAAGGAGCCAGCTAGGATACAATTCTTAGCATGGAAGACGAATTTTAAAAATGATATATAAAATTCACTTTTGATACATAATTAGAATTTTCTGACTAAAAAGGAAACCTTGAATTTCTTTATTATAAACTAAAGGAAACCAAAGAATACAGCCCTTAGAGATAATACAGCTCTTGAAGTGGAGAAATGAGGTGCATGTGATAATAAAAAAGAAAAATCATGATAAAGAAATAGTACAACCTATCTTAGATATATTTTCACAGGATTCTCCTGGCCTACATGGTATGGTACTGCATTGAACACTTTTGATGCAGGTATACTTTACATTTCTGGCATATGAATACAGTCTGACTGTTGCACAACCTGCAACGACAGCATTTTGGAGGATCCGATTTCACGATGTAATGCCCAACATTATCATAGCACATTTGTGCCGATACACCTGCAACACTGAGAACTGATCGTGATCTTCCTGGATTATTTGGCTTTTTGCCATGATTCTGTAGCCATTCAGTAGCAGCAGCACGTATGAATGACAACATATGCTCTTTGTAACCTCCTTCTCTTGCAAAAATCCAGGCATTGTTTACACATACTGTAAACAAGTATGTGACAATTGGAAAGTACCACTTTTTCCCACGAATTGAAGGCCTGTACTGAACAATATTTTTATCTACCCTATCAACACCACCCATTTTCCGATTATACTGATGGATGGCATTTGGCATCAAAACATTCATATGTTTCTTCTGAGAAGCAACATAGCATTCAGCCTTCACTAGTGGTGATACTCCATACTCAGATGATGCAATTGTTACAATGCCATTATCTTGCCAGCATGCTGCAATTATCCCTGATTCAGCATCACAAAAATGTTCTTCAGTTCCCCTAGGTAATTTCATAAACTTTGCAGGATTTGTAAATGGGCATTTTTCGATTCGGTTTTTTTCGTAGTGTGCCAGTAGCATCATGACCCATGCTCTTGATTTTTTCTACAAGTTTGAGGGATGTGAAGAAGTTATCAAAGTAAAGGGATAACTTCTTTGTTGGATAACATTTTTCTATTACATCCAAAACATCAAGTACAACTTTTCCACCAAGTCCATAAGATGCATTAGCCTTATCCTTAGCACCATCTTTGCCTTGGTAAACTGATATATAAAAAACATAACCATTTGGATCAGCTGCAACCCATGCTTTATAACCCCATCGTACAAGTTTTCCTCTGATGAACTGTTTTGTGAGATACCAAAATAAGGTATCAGTGACTCATCAATGGATATATTTATTGGCCCAAATACTTCCCCGTACTTGAGAAAGTTGCCATTCAGGATTTCCATGAGGTGAGAAACTTTGCCATACTTGTCATTTTTGGGAAACTTTGTGTTGTCTGCAGCATGAAAATATTTCATGTTCTCATCAAAGGGATCGCGGCGCATGGAGTCAGCAATAAGCTCATTGTACACGTCTGGTTGTCTCTGCCAATACAGTCTGCGACTTGGAACGCAACAGTAGCCTGACACTAACAAAATTCCTGTGAAGGTTTTCATTTCATCACTTGTCAGCGTAAATGAATGTTTACCATTCTGTACTGCATAGTTTACAGTTTGTTTCACAAGGTGATCAATAGCTAATACATCCAAGAAAAGCTCAAGGGTCTCACTAGGCTTACGTGGAATATCAGCGATTGATGGTTTATATGGGTAACATGGAACATTTGTCTTTTCTGGGAGATCCTGTGCTTTCCATCTTCTGAGTTTTATGATTTTCTTTTTCTAGGATGCTTGTCTTTCAACATTTTCATCTAAATCATCCTGCGACACTGGAATCTAACACTGCAAAAGCAGTTAGCTGTGTTCCAGGAAGATTAGAGATATCCACGCTTTCTTCTTTGCCAGAATCTTCATCCGTCACAGCACCATCATTTGCAGGCATGATGTAAACGTCATGTGTTTCAGTTTGTTTTACCATTCCACTGGATTCATCTTCATCACTAATTTCACTCTCGTCAGATATAGTAGGCCTCTCTAGCTCGTCTAAGATCTCGTTCAAATTCATTTTTTCTGATAAAAAAAAAAATAATAATGGAATTTATGTATCGTAAAATGTTTGCAGACGATATGTATGCTTTCAACAAACAAGTTAGGCTACACAGATGTATTCATTCACTGCAATTATATGCGCAAAAAAAAATATGCATTACAAAATAACTACTTCAATGAAGAGGCTGGTGCTGATGGTTGCGTTAGCGCAACTTTTTCTTTCTAAAGTTTTTACACAACTGTCATCAGCATACTATCAAATGAAATACGGTTCAAAAGGGTTCTGTCATGAAAAGAAACGTAGAAGATTCTTATGAAATAGATATGAACAAATCCCCGATGATAGTTTTCCTTACTCACCTCCTTTTTGATGAAGACATTGTATTTCAGAAAATGGAGCTTCTTTCACTTGCTTTTCCCCTCAAATGATGAGACGTGTGACATCATATGAACCTTCCACTGGGAGTTCTGGGTGTCTACTGATATCGGAAGCAGCTACAGAATACAACATGCCATTCTATCGGTGTAGCTCGACATCATGTTGTAGCTTGTTTCACGTTGCGTTGACGCAACGAGCAGCAATAAATGGGTTAAGCTCTGAGTATGAAGTGAAGGATTTCACCTGATATTTAAAAACTCATGTGCATTTAGATCATTATTTGGTCCCAAAATTTTACATTTATAAAACATGATCTTTGCCAGTAGGCTACACACCAATCCTGCTGTGACTTGTTAGATGTAAGCATACACCTGGCATACTGTGTTGGCCATGACTGTGAGAGTCAGAGACTACAGGGCTAATAATCCTAATTTTTTTCATGATCTTCTTACATGTATGCAAGTTAAAAATGTTAAAAGATAGGCGCAATTTTAAATGTATGAAAGTGCGTCTTACCTTAGAGAGTAATGGCATCACATTAAAGAATGCAGTGAAGCTTGCCTGTGTCAAGATCAAGACCATTGACACCAACCAAGTTCACTTTTGGTTACCAGTATGACCTATTATATATTGTTACCTTAAAATAAAAAGAGTTGTTTTGTGGTGTAATACCAATCATTACTTTGTTTACATCTGCGAAGATGTCTAGTGTTTGATTTTTGAGCCTCTGTTGCCACCAACCACTGCCTGCCTTAATACTGAACTTTGGCTTCATAGGACTCAGGGTAATTTCTTGAGACTTTTTTCTTTAGAAAAAGGCGCATCTTATGAGCCATTAAATACAGTAGTTTACACCTTTTTCCAGTACTTTTACCTACCCTAACTGCATGCATCATCATGTTATTGGTGGTATTATTATCATTACCAGTATTATCACTTTAAAAACAAATTATTGGAAAAATGAAAGTAATCTAAGCTGTGAGGCTGTGATGCATGTTCATAAATATCAGCTGATCAGCACTCTTGACTCAATGCCATCTTCCAGTGAGGAGTAACACCAATTTCATAATCAAAACAAAACACATCAACACCCTCACTGTTACGACATCAGGTGGAAAAACATTGAGCTACATAATCTCCTACAAACTACAAGTGTTAGGTTATGCCAAGGAACATGACAATAGAGGAGCAGCAAGAGTTTTCTGCCCACCACCTACAAAAAAAAAAAAAAAAAAAAAAAAAAAAAAAGGTAAGTGTTGGGTGACAGCAAAAAGTACTTTATTCATGTTGTTATTATAATTGAAGCGTGTTACGCCAGAGGGGCTAAGTCGAAAAAACCTGTTTTGTGTAAAATGCGTCTAAAGTTTGGCGGTAATAACTCGTATGGAAACGGAAAAAATGCATAACTATTATATATCTAATGATTTGTCTACTCAAAATCTATTAATCTATGCACAATTTGAGTTTTTTTGTGTGTTTTGCTTTTGTATGTTTGTCTTTCTGTCACCCTATTGCGTAGCCAACCTCAAAATATTGGATGATTGTAATATTTCACTGTATGAATGAAACTAGATTATAGCATAAGTATTGTGTCCAAATTTTGTCCTTGTATGTGCGAATCCCAATTTTTTATGATTTTATTGAATAAGAAAATATAATTTTTTTTTTATCTTTGGTGAGCTGAAAGTACCTGTAAAAGACAAGTTTTAAAATATTATGATTTGTTATAATAAAGTATACACACTCACCATATCTTTTCAAAGCACTTGCTTGGGCAGAAGCATGGGGCACCAATAGAACGAACATCAACCTACCATTTTGTAGTCATGCTTATGTAGCTCTCCCCAGAGTCTCTTTGTTAGTCTTCTTCCACAGCTCGGGCTTGGCCACACGTTTACGGGAGGTCGAAGGGTCCTCCCGCCTCTACTGCTATCACTATCACTCATCGTCGATGTACATAATCCACGTAAATCCACAATAATATGGGGACAAAAGAAAGAGTAATCTGGCGCGTAAGTTTAAAGGGAGGCACTGAGCGCAATTGCGAGGCAGCATGGGCTGGCTGAGCTGTGATTGGTCGGTACGGGGGATATGTGCCGGCCACGCTCTGCTATTGGCTGGCAGTTCCGCCCTTCTGGCATTCCAGGCCAAACCTAGTCAGTACTTTCTCACATATATAAACACAGGATTTTAAACCCTCATATAGGCTTCACAGGGACTGATTTTGCCTGGGAAATCTCACCACAGGCTAAGTTAGGGCCTCTGGTGGCGCATCCATAACTAACTCAAAAAGTCCAGATTGTCAGTTACGCCCCTCTGGCATAACACACCTCAATTGTTCTTATCATATTCTGATTATGACCTTTGATTAGATCAACTTTTTTTTATACTGTTTTATATCATCCTTTTTATACTACAGGTTGAACCTCCTTAATCCGGTATTCTTTCATCTGGCAACACCTGCAATCCAGCAAAATCTTTGTTTGCCAGAATTTTTGAATTGGCCCGAGTAATTTGCTGGACCACCGCTAGGACACGGCGACATTGTACTGTGTTTTGGACCCCGGGCATTCTGGGTCAAATTTGGATTAGTACCATGCTGCCGCTCATTGCAAGCACCACCCCCCCAGGTGCATATATTTTTTTTTCTGTAATAGTTGCCCCTAAACATGGCTTCCAAGCGACCAGGAAGTGATAGTGTTGTGTGTGAACCAAAGAAAAAGCTCAAACATATGACAATATCAGTGCAACAGAAAGTGGACCTATTGAGGAAGCTAGATAAAGGTGTTTCAGTGCAGACCCTATGCCAACAGTATAACATTGGCTCATCAACTGTCTATGATATAAAAAAGCAGAAGAATCAACTTCTCAAGTTTTACAGTGAGTGTAAGATCAAGAAAAACATGGAGGTTCATAGAACACTTAAGGAGGGTAAAAGCAGTGATTTAGACAGTGCTCTCATACAGTGGTTTAAGCTTCGGCGTGCTGGTAACTTCCCTGTGTCTGGCGAGATGATAATGGAGCAGGCAAAAATTTTCCATGCTGAACTTAATTTACGTGTTTTTCTATATACTTCTGCATGTATATTTTCATGTACAACTATCATATATCAAAACAATGTTACAGCTACACTTGTATAATGCAGGGTAAGTATATAGAGGGTGTTTTGGTCACCACCTATAGTTAGAATTTTCCATGGTCCGGCAAGTTTAAGGTCCGGTGGTTGCCGGATTTGGGAGGTTCAACCTGTATTATGTGGCAAAGAAATCTAGCAAAAATGACAAAAAATGACGGCAAAGGTTTTACTGTCAATCTGAGTGATTACCATAGGTTCTTCACTTTGGCTATCACAATTCTGGCTATTGAGCAGTGATAGGTGCACCAATTAAGCGTGATAGTGGAGGGTTGAGTGTATGGAAAGCAAAAGCTTAGGTGGTGTCAAGGCTTGATTTAATCTTCTGAGATGATTTAGTACATGCCATACTGTTGGCCAATAAAGGAGACAACCAATGAGAGCACGCTGTTCCATATCTTGGGTGGTGACTTGGGCATTGTGACTGCAGCTTCTCTTTCCAGCAACATTGCTTTCAGCATCCCTAACAGAGTTGTGTATACAAAGGTTAGACTCATGAAAAATCCCTTGTCACCTGTAGCATCAAGATAATCAAGATCATCCCAACATATTATGTTCACTCTATATGCATGCATCCACAGCATCTTACAGCTATCTGTTCCTAAAAAGGGTGACCCTCAAAATACTACCTTAAAGCTTTAATCTTGCTTGTCTAAAGCTTTTAAATTTATCCTCAATAGGAAGATTCTTAATCATGTCACTTCAAAATCTTCTATTTGATCACCAGTATACCTTCCATCAAGGCCACTCTACTAGTGATCTTGCTTTCTTTAACAAGTCTTGGTCATTCTCTTAGAAATCTCTGCCTGCTGAAAGCATAACAAAGGTGACAGCATCTAGCATGGATGCATACATTCCTCGTTCTTTTTCTCATCCTAAACCTTCTAAACCTTGGTTTAATACTGCCTGTTCTCGTGCTATACATGATAGAAAGGTTACTCACAAAAGGTACTTGAGCCTTCCACAACCTGAATCTCGTGCACTTCACATTTCTGCCTGGAATCATGCCAACTCACTAGACACTCCTTCATAAATAGAAAGTGTCAAAATCTTTCAAACTCCAACTCCACTCGAGACTTCTGGCATCTGGCCAAAAACATCTCCAATAACTTTACTTCTCCAACTTTCCTTCCTATATTTCATCCTGATGGCACCACTACAGGATGATGGCACCACTTCCATCTCATCCGTATCTAAAGCTGAACTATCCTCTCAAACTTTTGCTAAGAACTTAACTTCAGATGATTCTGGGCTTATCCCTCCTTCCCTGCTCCCTCTAACTCTTTCATACCTCCAATTAAGATTCTTCATAATGATGCTTTCCATGCCCTCTAGCCTAGATCCTTGGAAGGCTTATGGGCCTGATGGAATTCCTATCATTCTCAAAAACTTTGCTTTAATGCTTGCACCTTGCCAGGCCAAACTCTTTCAACTATGCCTATCGACTTCTACCTTTCCTTCATGCTGGAAGTTTGCCTACATTCACCCTGTTCCTAAATAACGGTGACCATTCTAATCCCTCAAACTACTGCTCCATAGCTTTAAATTCTTCCTTAAGTTGTTTTTTATTTATCCTCAATAGAAAGATTCTCAAACATCTGTCACTTCACAGTGTCCTATCTGATCACCAGTAAGGCTTCCATCAAGGCTGCTCTACTGGTGATCTTCTGGTTCTCCTTACTGATTCTTGGTCATCCTCTTTCTGAGATTTCAGTGAAACTTTTGCTGTCACCTTAGGCACATCAAAAGGTTTGGAAGGAGTCTGGCACAAAGCTTTGACTTCAAAACTATCCTCATATGGTTTCTATCCTTACCTCTGCAACTTTATCTTAAGTTTCCTCTAGAAATGTTTTATTACTATTGTGGTAGGCAGCCACTGTCCTACTAAATCTATTAACAGTGGTGTTCCTTAGGATTCTGTCCTGCAACCCACTTTCTTTCTATTATTCATTAATGATCCTCTTCACCAAATTTCTTGCCCTATCCACTCCTACACTGATTATACCACCTTATATCTTTCCATGTCTCTCCACAGACAATCAACCCTTCAGGAAGTTAGCAATTTGCACAGGGATGCCACAGAGCACCTGATTCTGATCTTTCTCAGATTTCTGATTGGGACAGAGAAAACTTAAGTGTTCAGTGCCTCAAAACTCAATTCCTCCATCTATCAACTCAACACAACCTGCCAGACAACTATCCCCTCTTCTTCAATGACACTCAACTGTCCCCACCTTCTACACTGAATATCCTCAGCCTGTCCTTTACTCATAACCTAAACCGTAAACTTCACATGTCATCTCTTGCTAACACATTCTGATGTGTCTCTGCCAGTTTTTCTCACCTTAACTCTCTTCTGACTGACTATCCTCAGCATCTTTTTCATTAGTGGAATGTTGCATCTATAGCTATCTTCTACTGCTATTTTCATGCTAATTGCTCAACTAATCCTACTATCTGCATGCCTTCTCTTCTGCAGCCTCGGTGCATAAGGATTTCTTCTTTTTCTCATCCCTATTCTGTCCAACTCTCTAATGCAAGAGTTAACCAGTAGACTCAAACACTCATACCTTTCTCTAGTAAACTCTGGAACTCCCTACCTGCTTCTTTATTCTTAACTTCCTATCACTTCACTTCATTTATGAAGGAAGTTTCAAGACATTTATCCATTCATTTCATCTAACTCTTTTGGATCTGAAAGGGGACTGACAACTAAGTGGACCAATTCCTTTTATTCTGTTGCCTTTGGGTAGTTTTCCTCTGTTACATGAAAATCTTTACTTGTGTTGTGTAGTGTTATTTTGGCTTCCATGTGTTGAATTGTGACTTTAACTGTTCTTCTTCCAGATATTTAGCCCATTTTTCTTAGATATAAATTTCACACATTTTCCTCACTACACTTGTAAGTGACACAGGTCTGTAATTTAATAGCTCAGTTGACTTTACTCCTTTGAATAGTGGGATTATGTTGGCTCGCTTTCATTCCACTGGTACTCTCACTTTTCTAATGAAATTGTACCCATTTCCCAAATGGGATCTAACAGCTGCTCTTTACATTCCTTTATTGCCCAGCCTGATACACCATCTGGCTCCATTACTTTTCTGACATCCAGTTTATCTAGTAGTCTTCCAACATCTATGTGCTCTATGATTTCCTGCAATGCTCAGCAACGCAGCGCCCCATTTGGTTATATAAATTCCTTTTTTTCAGTGATTACAGTTTTGAAACTTTCATTCATTATTTCACTCATTTCCTTTACTTTTTTGGTATGTCTTCCCTCCTTTAATTATTTTTTTCTATTGTTTCCTTATTCTTCATCTTACCCTTTATAAATATGTAGAAAAGCTTGGGTTGATCTTTGTGTGTGTGTGTGTGTGTGTGTGTGTGTGTGTGTGTGTGTGTGTGTGTGTGTGTGTGTATTCACCTAGTTGTATTCACCTAGTTGTAATTTTACAGGGCCTGGGTATCATACTGTGTGGCCCCGTCTCCATATCTACACACATCCAACTTTCCTTTAAAACTATGCACACTCCTCGCTGACACCACCTCCTCACTCAAACCATTCCACACCTCCACACATCTTTGTGGGAAACTATATTTCTTCACATCCTTCAAGCATATTCCTTGGCTATCTTTTTACTATGCGATCTTGTAGTTCTATTTAAGTTTTCCTCTCTCAACATCATTTGCTCATTATCCACTTCATCCAGTCCGTTCAACAGTTTATAAACCTGTATTAAATCTCCTCTTTCTCTTCTTTGTTCCAAGGTAAGCAAATTCATTTCTTTTAATCTCTCCTCATAGGTCATTTCTGCCAATTCCGGAACCATTTTGTTGCCATTCTCTGCAATCTCTCCAACTTCCTTATATGCTTCTTTTTATAAGGGGACCAAACCACTCCAGCATATTCCAATCTTGGTCTAATTACCGTACTAATTAATTTCTTCATCATATCTTTATCCATATAATGGAAGGCTAATCCAATATTTTTATCAAATTATACGTTTCTCCAAACATCTTATCAATATGAGCCTCAAACTGCCCATGGTCTTGTATTATCACTCCCAAATCCTTTTCCTTTTCCACCTTTTTCAACACTACTTCTTCACCCATCTTATATGACCCTCTTGGCCGTCTTCCACTCTTCCCCATCTCCATCACATGACTTTTGCTCAGATTAAATTCCATTTGCCACCTCTTGCTCCACTCCCAAATCTTATCCAGATCTGCCTGTAAAATTTCACAATCTTCTTCACTCTTCACACACCTACACAACTTCGCATCATCCGCAAACAAATTAATATAACTGTTTACTCCTCTGGCATGTCATTAATATATACAAGGAAAAGTATTGGTGCCAGCACTGAGCCTTGTGGGACTCCACTCTCCACCACCAACCAGTCCGACTTTGCATCCCTTATTACCGTTCTCATCTCCTCCATCTCAAGTAGTTTTCCATCCACTTTAACACTTTTCCTTTCAGTCCTCCATAAATCTCTAATTTCCATAGCAGTCTCATGTGAGGTACCTTGTCAAAAGCTTTCTTTAAATCCAAATATACACAGTCCATCCATCCCTCTCTCTTGTATTTTGTCAACCACTCTTGAATAAAAGCTCAGTAGATTTGTTACACATGACCTCCCTTTCCTAAAGCCAAATTGATGATCCGATAATAACTTATGATCCTCCAGGAACCGTATCCAATATTTCTTTATCACCCTCTCACAAATCTTACCGACCACACTTGTTAGAGACACAGGTCTATAGTTAAGAGGCTCTTCCTTACTGCCTCCCTTATAAATGGGCACCACTTCAGCTCTTTTCCACTCTACTGGTACTTCCCTGTTTCTAATGAACACCTTATAATATCATATAATGGATCAATCAATTCTTCTCTACACTCCTTCAATAATTTTCCTGAAACTTCATCTGGTCCCATCGCTTTATCATCTTTAAGTTCCTCCAACATTTTATATAACTCCTTTTAGGTATCTTAATGTCATCCATGTGCACATTTCCTTGTACATTCTGAGGCTTTACAAACATTGTTTCTTCAGTAAATACTTGCTGAAACCTATTATTTAGCAATTCCGCTATATTCTTAGGGTCATCTACTATCCCTTGCTCTCCTTTTAATCTTTCAATGGACTCTCTCTTTTAAGTTTACCATTTATGAACCTGTAAAACAATTTTGGATGTTCCTTACTCTTGTCTACAATATCTTTTCAAATTTTCTTTCTTCCTCCTCCTTACCCTCACATACTCATTTCTCGCCACTCTATAATTCTCCTTATTTAGTATATTCCTGCTCTTTTCCATCTTTTCCAAGCCACATCTCTTTTCCTTAGCCTTAACACAAGTTGCATTAAACCAATCCTTTCTTCCTTCCTCTCTCGGTTTATACTTTGGTACAAATTTCATAACTCCTTCTTTATAATATTTCATAAAAATCTCATATTTTTTTGCACTTCTCTGATTTGTAACATCTCCTCCCAATCTAATTTTCTGAAATAATTTTTCAAACTTTCTGTGTCCATCTTTCTATAATTCAATCTACCACTCCTGTATGTCTCGTCCTTCCTTCGCTGTGTTGTTGCTATCTGCATTTCCATAACCACATGATCACTCTTTCCCAAAGGACATTTGTATTGTATATCTCCACATAGGTACACTTCTCTTGTTAACACCAAATCCAGTCTAGCCGGTTCATCATCTCCTCTATATCTAGTATTTTCCTTCACCCTCTGTTCCATCATATTTTCCATCATTAGATTAAGAAATCTCTCTCCCATGCTTCCTCTCCAACACCACTTACTAGATTTTCCCAATCCACCTCCTTACAATTAAAATCTCCTACTAGTATCACCTTTCTTTTTCCAGATAATACACTTTCCAAACTCTGTAAAGTATCCTTGATCATATTGTCGTATTCCTTAATGTCCAAGAATTTGTTTTAGGAGGTACATAGGTCACCATGATTATTAATTCTTTTCCATCACTTTTTATCCTTATGCTTATCACTTCTGCATTGTTCTTCCCATACCAAACCTTATCCACATTTATTTATTTCTTCGTCATAATCATAACTCCTCCTCCACCTTTACTCTCTATCCTTTCTCCATATATTATATTTATTATCCAAATTTATCTTTGTTTTTCATGCAATTTTGTCTCAGTCAAACACACTATATCAGGCTTCTCCACCATCATATAGTCTTGCAATTCCAATCTACTTGACAGTATCCCATCTATATTAGTATACATTACGGTCCACCCACTGCTCCCTCTAGGGTTCCTCCGCATTCCTTCTTTCCACATACCACTTTCTGACTCTCTCTCCTATAACTCTCCAAAAACTTTTCTCTTTCCTCCTCAGACCGCTCATCATTTTTCCTTCTCGCCTCTTCCACCAATTCCTTATATCTTCTCCTCTCTTCCTCATTTCTATTCTTTCTCACAAACACCTCTTTACAACCTTCTATCTCTCTTAACTTTGATGTTCTATATAGGATATCCTCCAGATTGTTGTGACTTCAGTACTACTTTAATCGGTCTGCTCACTCCCTCCTTATACGGACCCAGTCTATGGATCTCTTCCACTTCTTCTTGTAGGTCTTTTTTTCATCATCATTTAGATTTTTGAACAGATCTCTTACCGTTTTAATTCTTCCTTAATTCTCTTAGGCTTATATGTTATATTTTGTTCTTTCATCCCAAATATTAACACACTCTTCTTCTTTTCTGCTATTTCCCTTATCAATGTTTCCTTATTCTTCATTACATTAACCAGTTCCTTGGACCTTTCTTTTTGTCTTCCTTCAACTGATCTTTAATTATTTCTTGTAATCCAACCATCTCTGCTTCCCTCGACTCAGTCCATTGTGTTTTCTTCAGTTCCCATTCCTTTCAAACCTTTCATTCTGCTCACTAATCATTTCCTTAAAGTCATCTTTCTCCTTTACTACTCTATCCATTTTCTCCTCCAACCGTCTCTTGTATTTTTCAACCTCCACTCTCAAGTGTGCATTCTCATCCACCAATCGTTTTCATTTTCCTCCAGTCTCTTAACTCTTTCCTTCAAAGCCTTGCGGAATTCTCTATCCTGCTCCTCCTCACTCCTCTGAACTTTTAATTCCTTCACCAACTCCTCAAATCTCTTCTCCAACATTACCAATCTACCTTGCATTGTTGCCCTGTTGAAGATGGACTCATGCTTTGACTGGCCACTTTCGGCTTTGCTCCCTGGGCCTCATCAACATATTTTGAATTTGGTAATTTATTTCTTACCGGTCTATCCATTTTTTTTTACTCTTCCTGGGAGCATGTGGGTGTGTGGTCACTGGGGGCCAGGCCTGGTAGCTACGTGTGTGGTGGGATGCGTTGGCGGCTGCTATGGCTGGCCTTTGTGTGGTTCCCGCTCTGTCGTTTGGAGTGTGGAGGTTCTCTCACCTCCGATCACTCCCATGTACACGCCACCAGGCTACGTTCACTCTGTACACTGTTCACTCGCTCTGGTGCCCCTCAATACCAATAACGATTCTCACTCAAGCACATTGCTTAGCGTGTGGAGTGTGTGTGCCACTCTGTGTGTGTGTGTGTGTGTGTATTTACCTAATTTACCTAATTGTAACATACGGAAAAGAGCTATGCTCGTGTGTCCCGTCTCCATATCTATTAATGTCCAGCTTTTCTTAAAATCATGAATATTCCTTGCGTTGACCACTTCCACGTCTAAACTATTCCATGCTTCCACCCTTCTATGAGGGAAGCTATATTTTTCACATCTCTCCTATAAGTGGCCATTTTAGTTTTTCCCATGCCCTCTCGACATTCTTTCATTCCACATACACAGATCTTCCCTATCCATTTTTCCATGCCAATCATCACTCTGTATATTGCTATCAGGTCTCCCTTTCTCTTCTGTTTTCCAGGGTCGGAAGTTGCATTCTTTTCAGTCTGTCTTCATAAGTCAAATCTCTTAAGTCAGGCACCATTTTGTTGCAGCCCTCTGTACTTTCTCTAGTTTCCTTATGTGTTTCTTTAAGTTCGAGCCCACTGTATTGTTGCATATTCAAGCCTCGGTCTTATCATTGCAGTAATTATTTTCTTCATCATTTCTTCATCTAAATATACGAACGCCACTCTTATGTTCCTCAATAAGTTCAATACTTCTCCAATTATTTTGTTTATATGTCTCTCTGGCGATAGGTCATTGGTAATTGTCACCCCAAGGTCTTTTTCTTCATGACTGGTTTTATGTCTTCATTTCCTATCTTGTACATACTCCTGATTCTTCTTTCACTCTTGCCAAACTCTATTTTCTTGCATTTTGTCGTGTTGAACTCCATTTGCCATGTACAGCTCCATTTCCATATTCTGTCCAAGTCTTCCTGGAGTAGTTCGCAATCTTTGTCACATCTCACTTTTCTTAACAATTTTGCATCGTCTGCAAATAGGCTCACATAACTGGACACCCCATCCACCATGTCATTTATGTAGACCGCGAACATTACTGGTGCCAACACTGATCCCTGTGGAACTCCACTCTCCACCAAGCCCCATTCTGATGGTCTGTCCTTAATTATTGTTCTCATTTCTCTTCCTACCAAAAGTCTTCCATCCATTTTAGTAAACTGCCATGCACTCCTCCTACCATTTCAAGTTTCCAGATCAGTCTCCGGTGTGGTACCTTATCAAAGGCCTTTTTAAATCCAGATATATTCCATCAGCCCAACCATCTCTTTCCTGTATTACATCTATCACCCTCGAATAGTAACATATCAGGTTTGTCGTGCATGAACGCCCTTTTCTAAAACCAAATTGACACTCACAAAGTATGTCATTTTTCTCCAAGAAGTCTGTCCATCTATTCTTCACCACCCTCTCACACATCTTAGCTACCACACTTGTAAGTGACACTGGTCTATAGTTCAATGGGTCTCTTTGTTACCTGATTTATAGATTGGGACAATGTTAGCTCTTTTCCAGTCTTGGGGCACTACACCTTCCCTTAATGAGGCATCAATTACTTCACAAACTTTTTCTGCCAGTTGCTCCTGCATTCTCTTAAAATCCATCCTGATACCCCATCAGGTCCCACAGCTTTTCTCACTTCTAAACTCCCCATCATATTCTTGATCTCCTCCACAGTTACTTGAAACTCCTTCATAATCCCTTTCTGTTCCATTACCAGTGGTTTGTCAAAAGCAGTCTCCTTTGTGAATACCTTCCAAAGCATCCATTCATAGCCTCTGCCATTTCCTGGGATCTTCACTGCATACTCCATTTACTTCTAAACTTTCAATACTTTCTCTATTTTTGATGTTGTTGTTCACATGTCTGTAAAAAGCCTTGGTTGGTCTTTACATTTATCAATTATATCCTTTTCTTGTTTCTTTCTTTCTTCTCTTCTAATCAACACATATTCATTTCTTGCTCTTTTGTAACTTTCCCACTGCTTAATCCGTCTTTTCCTTCTCCACCTCTTCCATGCATCCTCTTTTCTTGTTCTAGCCTTTTCACATCTATCGTTAAACCAGTCCTGCTTTCCAACTTCTCTATGTTGTCTTATTGGTACAAATTTTTCTCACCTTCTTTGTATATTTTATAAATTCCTTCCACTTTTCATTTGCTCCTTAGCACTCTTGAATTTCATCCAATTTGTCTCTTGAAAGAATTTCTTTAGGTTTCCAAAATCTGTCTTGGCATAATTCCATCTTCCCACTTTATATTCTTCATTTCTTCTAGATTTCTCTTCATCTATCACCTTGAACTCCAAAACTGCATGATCACTCTTTGCTAAAGGGCACTCCACCCTCATCTCCTCAATGACCATTGGCTCTGTACTAAAGACCAAGTCCAGTCTTGACGATGCTCCCTCTCCTCCAAACCTAGTATCTTCTTTGACCCACTGAGTTAACACATTTTCCATTGCCAGTGTCAATAGTGTATTTCCCCATGTTGTCTCTGATCCTTCCATTGACCAGTCCTCCCAACACACCTCTTTACAATTAAAATCTCCCATCATTATAGTTCGTTCACAGCCACCCAACATTTCTTCCAGACATGTTCCTGTATCACTTATCATTTCTTCATATTCCTGTACTGACCATGCATTTGTCTTAGGTGGTATGTAGTGCCTCTTTTTTCCTTCATTAGTTTCTGCTCTGATCTTTAGCACTTCTGCCTTTCCCATACCTTCTTTCACTTGATCCACCTTTATATCTTTTTTAACCAGCAACATCACTCCTCCTCCCATCTTACCTACTCTATTTCTTTTCCAAACATTATATTTCCTTCTCCAACCATCATCAGGTCTTCTCCTCTCTCAGTTTTGTTTCAGTAAGACCCACAATATCTGGGTTCTTGTCCCTCAAGTAATCGTTGAGTTCTAAAATCCCGATATCACTCCATTTATGTTGGAATACATTACATTCCGCTCATACGTAAGTTTCTTTAGTCCTTTCTTGCTGTACTTTTCTGGGTTATGAACCACTTCCTCAGTCTCATATCCAAGATTCTCCAGAAAACTCTTTCTTCTCCTCTTCTGTCCTCTCTTCATTTTTTTCAAAGCCTCCTTTCTCAACTCATTTAACATTTCTCTTTCCTTTTCACCGAGATCTCTTCTCAACCAAATCTTCCTTGTTGTTTCCTGCTGGGCTAGCCTCCATGACTTCTCCACCAATTCATCTACATCCTTTTGTGACTTAAGTTTGATTCTTATTGGCCTCATACCTTCTCTTGTGAACTTTCCAATTCTATGGAAGTCCTCTATTTCTTGTACTAGGTCTTTTCCTCCTCCTGCACCACATTAATGATATTATTTATCACCTTTTTATGTTTTTCTCTCTCCATTTTACTCGGTGTCTTATCCTCCTCCACACCAAATATCACCACACATCTCTTTTTGTCTACAGTTTCCCTCACCAATGTCTCATTTGACTTAATAACCTTCACCACTTTCTCAGCAATCTTCTCTTCTATGATCTGTTGATCTATAATTTCAGCAAGGCCCAAAGTTTTCTCCCAGACTCTTTGATTTCCTTTTCCAGACTTGCAACTTTGTAATTTACCTCCTTTCTTTCCACTTCCTGACTTTTTTCCATTCAGCCTGCTTCTCCATCACTTTTCCTAGAGATTCTCCACATTTTCGCAATTCACTTTAATTAACTTAACTTCCTCTTTCAGTATTCATTTTCTTTCTTCATATCGGCACACTTTCATTACATTGTCATAACTCGTTTCCAGGCCCCATACTTTTCAAACAGTTTTCAATTTTACCTTCCAACTCCAGAATTTTCTTCACATAAACGCTCTTCTCCATTATTCCTTGAAATCCTGTGAAGTCTGATTCATCTTTCGAGTTCACGGCCGCCATGTTGCGCAGATGTAAACAAACCAGCTGATGGCTCAAATGCAGGCTACAGTTTATATTCACCTTCCTGGACATTATTTTGCTAATCAACAGTTAACATGACTATATGGAGACGACAAACATATATGTAACTGTGTGACTGCATAAACTTAAACTTCCAATACTGTGTGTGTGTGTGTGTGTGTGTGTGTGTGTGTGTGTGTGTGTGTGTGTGTGTGTGTGTGTGTGTGTGTGTGTGTGTGTGTGTGTGTGTGTGTGTGTGTGTGTATTTACCTAGTTGTAGTTTTACAGGGCCTGGGCTTTATGCTCGTGTGGCCCCATCTCCATATATACACTTATCCAATTTTTCTTTAAAACTATGCACACTCGTTGCTGACGCCACTTCTCCACTCAAACTGTTCCACTTCTCAACACATCTTTGTGGGAAACTATATTTTTTTACATCTCTCAGACATCTTCCCTTTCTCAGCTTTTTACTATGCGATCTAGTGCTTTGTATGTCATTTTCTTCTCTCAGGATCAGTTTCTCATTATCCACTTGGTCCATTCCATTGAGCAATTTATAAACTTGTATCAGATCCCCTCTCTCCCATCTCAGATCCATAGCCTTTAGTCTCTTCTCATATGTCATCCCTTCAAATTCTGGAACCATTCTTGTAGCCATTTTTTGTAGTCTCTCCAACTTCCTTATGTGTTTTTTGTAGTCTCTCTGTGTTTCTTTTTATGAGGGGTCCACATACTTCCTGCATATTCCAATCTGGGTCTTATTATAGTACTTATCAATTTCTTTGTCCATGTAGTGAAATGCTACTCTAATATTCCTTAGTAAATTATATGTCACTCTGAAAATTCTATCAATATGGCTTACCGGTTGATTGGTTTCTTCCATCACCACTCCTAATTCCTTTTCCTTTTTTACTTTCTCTAGTTCTCTTCCTTCTCCCATCTTATTAGACTCCCACGGGTTGTCTTTCACTCTTTCCCATTTTCATGACATGCCTTTTGTCCACATTGAATTCCATTTCCCACTTTTTACTCCATTCCCAGATCTTATTTAGGTCTTCCTGGAGTATTTCACAATTCTCTTTTTGCTTTATAACTCTGCACAGTTTCGTATCATCTATAAACAGAGTTATGTAACTGTTCACTCCTTCTGGCATGTTGTTTATATATATGAGGAAAAATATTGGTGCCAATACTGACCCCTGCAGCACTCCGCTTTCTATTGCTCTCCACTTGGACTTCATATCTTTAACTACTGTCCTTATTTCTCTCCCCCTCAAATAATTTTCCATCCATTTCAATATGCTTCCTTTTAAGCCACCCTTCTCCTCTAACTTCCACAGTAATCTTGCATGTGGCACTTTGTCAAATGCCTTTTTTATATCCAAATAAATGCAGTCAACCCATCCCTCTCTCTCTCACTTGTACTCTATCAACTATTCTAGAATAGAAACTCAATAAATTAGTTACACACGACCGTCTTTTTCTAAAACCAAATTGGCTATTTGATATTAATTTGTTGTCTTCAAGGAATTTGATCCATTGTTTCTTTATTATTCTTTCATAAATCTTGCATATTACACTAGTTAGTGATAGCAGCCTGTAATTTAAAGGTTCTTCCTTCCTTCCGCCCTTATATATGGGAACGACCTCAGCTCTTTTCCATTCTACTGGTACTGTTCCATTTTCTATTGAGCATTTTATGATGTATATAGGACTTGCTAGTTCTTCCCTAAATTCTTTCAGTACTCTGCCTGAGATTTCATCCGGTCCCATTGCCTTCCCTTCATCCAATTCCTTCATTAACTCTTTTATTTCAAGCTTGGTTACTTTAACCTCTTTCATATAGACGGTCTCTCTATTACCCTGTGGCCTTTCAAATTTGGATTCCTTAGAGTGTGTGTTTGAGAGAGAGAGAGAGAGAGAGAGAGAGAGAGAGAGAGAGAGAGAGAGAGAGAGAGAGAGAGAGAGAGAGAGAGAGAGAGAGAGAGAGAGAGAGAGAGAGAGAGAGAGAGAGAGAGAGAGAGAGAGAGAGAGAGAGAGAGAGAGAGAGAGAGAGAGAGAGAGAGAGAGAGAGAGAGAGAGAGAGAGAGAGTTATTAATAGTAATACTATTAGCAACAATTTGTCCTTAGTGCATTCCAACTCCACATCTTTATGACCTAATTTTGCAGATCTAGGCATCTGTATTATGGCCACATTAGACATATGGTAACAATTAGATACTTTATGTTCAAGAAGAAAAACTGCACCTAATGTGCTGGTAAGTACAGTATTCATCAGTTCCAACTTTCAGTGAAAATCATCACAAGTACAATTTTCCTCTGGAACTTAGATGCAGGTAAACCAAAAAAGATTTTTCATTTTTTTTTTCTATTTAATATGATAAATAAAGAATATAAAAAAAAAGGAAACTGACACTATCCCTATCTCCGATAAAAAGTTAACATAAAGACATGCAAATGATCTTACCTGACACACATATCTGTCAAGGTAAAAAGGATGTTGTTCTTGATAGCAGGATGTGTAGATGGAGAAAGCAAACGACTTAGTGCAGGGATGATTCGCTTGGCCTGTTCCTCATGTTGCAGACACATCTTGCCAAGTGTCACTACAGAAAGTGCCTGTATTTGGAGAAATATGGGCAACATAAGTATAAACAACGAATATACTTATTTTCCCGGATCACTATGTTTTTCACTATACCCATTAGTGCCCAAGCATACTTTAAAGGATTTTAATAGTGGTCTTTTTATATGGCTCTCATTCCATTCGGGAGGAAGATATGAAATTGCCATTTGTTTCATAAAAAAAAGGAAGACTTGTGATTCTACTGAAGTACATTATAGAAAACAAGAATTCATGGGAACCCTACGCTGGAACACATTAAATTGATACCTTTCTGAAAGATGGAAGATGGCTACAGACACAAGAATCTTTTCAACAAAAAGAGGTCAGTTTTTGTAATTTCCCTTATGTTCTGTTCTTTAAGAAAAGCTTAAAGGTGTCAAATTGTGTGTGTGAAAAGAATCTTACAAAAAATTTACATTATCTTGTCATATACTGCTAGTGAATCTTGGATGTACTTTCAAGTATGCGTGAGCACTTCCCTTAAAAATTGGTGTGAAATTTGACCTACCTAAGAGTCTTTACTTTACTTTCTTATTTGGGTATATTTAAGGTTTCGTACAGATAACTCAATTTATGCAATAGATGTGTTCCAAGAGGTATCACGTATATCAAAATTCGCGTAAAACAAACTAGTAATTTTCACAAGAAACAATATATAATATGAAGAATGTGGGATATGGTCCAAAAAAAATTCATACAAAATGCTCTATTTATTTGGCTAAATTAACATGCTTTTATTATCTACCATTCTAAATACTAGAAGTGTATTTAAAGTAATGGAAAAAGCAAGAAATAATAAGAGAAAGCAAAAAATAATAAGAGAAAACATCAAAACAAAGAATACGTAAACACAACACTCACGGCGTCACTGCCTTCACCACTCACACCACAGTCAGTCACCATCTTCCTCTGAGCTTTTCCACTTTATAAAAAATTCACTTATCAAAAATAATCCCACACTATAAAAGTAAACACTAGTGTCACGTGGACGCATAATTACTTGATGTACAACTGGTTTCAGTAACGCCACGTGTGTTAAGGGTTAACTATTGTTTCCATCACGCCACCTGGACTTATTGTAATTAAGGGTTGTTTAGTGGTGGCTACGGGAGGTGCTTCATGGTGTATATAAGCTCAGGCGAGCGGCTGGACAACGCTTGTTCTTCCACCTAGCCTGCTGCTCGCTAGCGCCTCGCCTCTCGCTGTCTAAGTGTTAGGTTTGTGTGTGTGTGAGGGTTGTGTGCTTGTGAGTGTGTGTGTGGGTGTGGGTGTGTTCAAGATTGTGTTTCCTGTGCATGTAACGTTTGTGTTCAAGTGTTGCAGTCTGTGAAATCACAATAAGAATGTTAAAGTGGCCAAAGAATTTCATTTTCAAAGATCATCTACACGCCTACTACCTGCCCCTCACTTATGGGATGTACCTTGTCGTGACAAGCCAATATCTCCACCCCTCACAAGCACTCACCGTCGCTGTCCACTCTCTGGCACGCAATTTGAAATTGTGTCTGGTGCTCAGTTTGAAAATGCAGTTGGGCCAAATCGCATATAAGCAAACTGATCACGCAAATTTAATTGATTATAATATTTTTTCGGTCGCGCATTAACAAAAACGCGTATATCAAACACACGTAAATCAAGAGTTACCTGTGTGTATATATATATATATATATATATATATATATATATATATATATATATATATATATATATATATATATATATATATATACACACACATCAAGAGTTACCTGTGTATATATATATATATATATATATATATATATATATATATATATATATATATATATATATATATATATATATATATGCAGGCAAACTCCACTTAACGAAGGGATTACGTTCCTAAAACACCATTTGTTAAGCGAATTTTCGTTAAGCGAACCAATCATAACAAGTTTAACCCCTGACCTGAGCTTCTATTGAGAGTAAACAAAGTGAGAGTGCATCATAGTACAGTAAAATGTTTAATGAAAGTAAAATTACAAAGTTAAACATTTAAACAGTTTAACCTCTTCCCCAACAATTTTTTTGTTAAAAACGTTTCTTTTTCGGACTAATTTTTTTTATTTTGGTTCTGTATAGTATTTTTCTTGCTGATTATGAAAACAGCTTGTAATTACTGTTTTTCCCCCTTTTTTGTGGTTAACTTTTTATTTTGAAAATACCTTTGTAGACATATACGAGTTAACTGCCTTCCTATAAACTCAAGCTCTCCCTCCTTTCCCTCCTCCCTCCCTCCTTTTCCTCCTCCCTCCTCCTCCTCCTCCTCCTCCTCCTCCTCCTTACTTGTTGAGAAATATTCATTGTCTGATGAACTGGCAGTGTCATCAGAAGTATTCAAGCTTCTGAGGGAAGGTTCATATTCGCTATCTTCCTCAGAACTAGACATTTGGGGTGTAAATCACTTGAAAACGGTACAAAAAATAAGTAGTAATGTGAATGAAAACAACACCCATGCAATGACAGTGGTTGCCGGAGCAAGTCTAGTAACAGCGTCCTTGAAATCCCACCGCTCCACACTGTCGCCTCTGCCAGGCGTACGATTTGACAAGAATACTCGTTTCACATGTAGAATGGCTTAGAAAGGCTCAGAATCAACGAGTACATACGTCTGTAGCTGGTTTTCGAAGGTCAAGTTTTAGACAAGTATACTCGTCGACGACTGAAAACGGAACATTTAGTGAAAACTAATATATACGTCTGTAACTGGTTTTTGAAGGTCAAATTTTAGATGAGTATACTCGTCGACGACTGAAAACGGAACATTTAATGAAAACGAGTATACTCGTTTCTGCCAAGGAAGGGGTTAATTTAAGACTAAGTCATTATAATGTACACTAATGTATGTATGTAAGTAACTTTATAATGTTGATGATCTTAAATTTATGAAGGGAGGGAGAGTGGATCGGGAAATACGCTAGCTGGCAACCTGTGGAATGTAAACAAAGGGCGCACCATTGTACTGCATACAAAATTTGATGTACCACATTTCCACAAGGCTTTCCATTTCATCCATTGCAGAGTCATGAGTTCAGGTGGTTCTTTTAGCTTGCAAGGAAGATATGATTTCACCAGCCTTTTTAATAGAGTCCGCTGACTTGAAAATGGTAGACAGTAGATGGAGTCAAGCCATGGTGGAAAGCAATGCTATTAGTTTTCCCGCCTCTCTCGTGTTTGTGAATAATATCCAGCTTCACTTCAAGAGTACGAGACTTCCTGGTCTTCTTAGCAACGCTAGGTGACATTGCAGGGCGTTTTGGTGGCATGCCTTTTCCTGCAAGACTCTCTACTTCTTCTCATCCCTATTCTGTCCATCTTCCTAATGCAAGAGTTAACCAGTATCTTCACTCCTTCATTCCCTACACTGGTAAACTCTGGAACTCTCTACCTGTGTCTGTATTTCCACCTGTATGACTTAAACTCTTTCAAAAGAGGAGTGTCAAGACACCTCTTACGTTAACTGGACCCTCCTTTTAGATTTTTTTGTTTTTCTCTTTCTACTTTCTTCTTAACAGGGCCTGGCAACCAGCGGGATTTTTTTTTTTCCAACACTTTGTTTGCCCTTGGCCAGTGCCCTTGAAATGTAAAAAAAAAAAAAAAAAAAAATGTAGAGCGAGGGAAGACGAGCTGCTGTTGACGATGTTATTGTTTTGAACAGGGGGAGCGAGTGGTGCCCGTTTTGTCCACGAGAGGCGCTGGTGTATTCAAAAGCCTGTCGGCTTGCGTGATACAGCAGGGCTGTCAAACTTGGAAAAAATACCTGGATAAAATTTCGTTAATGCGAGTTCGGTGTTCGTTAAACGAGCAGATTGTAGTAAAAGGAAACCTTTGTTGTTGCTAAATTTTATTGTGTGAACCTTCGTTAAGCGGGGGTTGCCTGTATATATATGGGAGTAACAATCAGAAGAGAATATTTGAAGGAAAGAAAATTTATAGTCACTTATGCTCCACCAAAGACTAATACATGGGGATCAGAGGAGCATAAAGATATGCAAAGAGAGGTGATAAAGTGCCTAGATAACATGATAAGAAGAGATAGAAGAATACTCTTAGTTGGAGACTTTAACTGTAAAAAAAATAAACTGAAGAGAGATGAAAGTAATGGATAATGCTGGGCAGTGGAGCGAGAAAGTGTTACAGTTGACTATGGTTAATACAATGGACCAGTGGATGGAGGAATCAAAAAGGTACAGGGGGGAAGAAGAACCATCTTTGCTTGCCCTAGTTTTCACAAAGAAACCAGAGTCCCCTCCAATCATACAATACCTTAGTCCAATGGCGAAAAGTGATCATGTGGCATTAGAGATGCAAATGCAGGAGGATGAGATAAGTTACAGGAGGCCTATAAGGAGATTAAATTATGCAAGAGCAGATTTTGAAAAATAAAGGATTTATTTTGCTGATATTGAGTGGAGTAATATTATGTGCAGAAAGACTGTACAAGAGAAATATGACATATTCTTACAGAAATACAATGAAGGAGTAAAAAAGTTTGTTCCTGTTTAGAGAGTTAGGAAAAAATACATGCTTGGTACAATGCTAGATGTATACAAGCAAAAAATCCAAAAAGATAAAGCGTGGAAGAAACTCTTAAAGCAGGGAAATGACTATAACACACAGCAGTACAAAGAGAGGAAGAAAGAAAGTTTGAGAAAGATGCAGTGGATAAAAGCAAAGATGAACCCAAACTTTTCTACAAGTTTATAAATGGCAAAACAAAGAATAAGGCAACAATTGAAAAAAGAATTAGAAGGAAAGATATACCAGAGAAGGAAATGTGTGAAATAATGAATGAGAGCTTCAAAACGGTATTCACTGCAGATGATTTCACAGAACCTAATAGGACAATGAATTGCCAAGAAGTAAAGGAGATTGCAGTGCACAATGAGGATATTGGAAGATTACTGGATAAGTTGGAAATCAGAAAAGCAATGGGGCCAGATGGTGTATCAGGCTGGGTGTTAAAAGAATGTAAAGAACAATTACTGGATCCAATTTGGAAATAATTAAAATTTCAATAAATGAAGGGAAAGTTCCACTAAAGTGGAAAAGAGCCAACATAATACCGATATTTAAAGGAGGAAAGGCAACTGAACCACTAAACTACAGACCAGTGTCACTTACAAGTGTCATATGGAAGTTATGTGAAATAATTATCAAAGAAAAATGGGTTAAATTTCTATAAGAGGAGCAAGTCATATCGAACAAACAATTTGGGTTCAGGACAGGGTGGTCATGTGTATCAAATTTATTAAGATTCTACTCGAGTTATTACAAGACTTGAAAACAGAGATGAATGGGTAGACACAGTATACCTGGACATTAAAAAAGGCTTTTGATAAAAGTCCCACATGGAAGACTTCCTTGGAAACTAGAGTACATAGGAGGACTGCGTGGAACCTTCCTCGAATGGACAAGAGATTATTTGAAGGATAAGGAAATGAGAACTGTGATCACAGATACATACTCATCCTGAGGTAAAATAACTTGCGGAGTGCCACAAGGGTCAGTGTTAGCCCCAATCATGTTTCAAGTTTATGTAAATGACATTCACATTGGGATAAACAGTTATATAAATTTATTCACTGATGATGCAGAGTTGCTAAGAGTTATCAAAAGCAAAGAGGACTGTCTGCTGTTCCAGGAAGATTTAAACAAGATCTATGAATGAAGCAAGAAGTAGAAATTGGAGTTTAATGCCAAGAAATGCCACATAATTGAACTAGGAAAGAGTTAGAGAAGACCAATATGGAACTATTTGATGGGAGAGGAGCAAATATTGAAAACTAAAAAGGAAAAAGATCTTGGAGTGATCATACAAGAATATTTGAGCCCTGATAAAAACATAAGCAAGATATTTGGACTATCATATAAGATGTTGACTAATATAAGAGTGGCATTTCATTATATGGATAAGGATATGATGAAAAAAATCATCACAAGCATGATACACCCAAGGCTGGAATATGCAGCAGTGGTATGGTCTCTGAACTCTAAAAAGGATATAAGAAAATTGGAAAGATACAAAAGATTGCTACAAAGATGGTGCTAGAATTAAGGGACCTCACATATGGAAAATGACTGAAGGAAATGGGACTACCAACCTTACAAGATACAAGAGAACGAGGGGACCTAATAACAATGTATAAGATAGTAAACGATATTGTAAAGATAGACAAAGAAGACCTGGTGCTGTTGGCAGAAAAGGATGGAAGGACAAGAGGACATGAAAAGATCAGGATGAGGTAGTGTGAAGGATATTGGAAAATACAGTTTTCCACATAGAACGGTGGAAAAATGGAATGCATTGGATAATGGAATTGTCACAGCACATAGTGTGCATAATTCAAAAGAAAAACTAGCAGTTTCGGCCTGGATTCTTTGGACGAGCGGAATTTAGGCAAATACTAGGTAAATATATACACACACACACACACACACACACACACACACACACACACAC
This sequence comes from Portunus trituberculatus, assembly GCF_017591435.1. Lineage (NCBI taxonomy): Eukaryota > Metazoa > Arthropoda > Malacostraca > Decapoda > Portunidae > Portunus > Portunus trituberculatus. Next base: position 1,029,498 of record NC_059297.1, on the reverse strand, counting down.
ACACACACACACACGCAGAGATGTATTGAGATGTGGAACAGTTTAAATGAAGAAGTAGTGTCTGCAACGAGTGAGCATATTTTTTAAGTAAGATTGGATAAGTGTAGATATGGAGACGGGGCCACACGAGCATAAAGCCCAGGCCTTGTAAAACTACAACTAGGTAAATACAACTAGGTAAATATATATACACACACACACACACACACACACACACACACACACACACACACACACATCGCCGATGGCGGAGGTGGTCGCTGAGCTCCAGAGCAATCATCTATAATTCTACAGTTACCTAAGAGTAACCAAGGTGGGAAAGGAGCTGGTAATGTTTGTCCCGTCTCCATATAGTCATGTTAACTGTTGATTAGCAAAATAATGTCCAGTGAAGGTAAATATAATCTGTAGCCTGCGTTTGAGCCATCAGCTGGTTTGTTTACGTCTGCGCAACATGGCGGCCGTGAACTCGAAAGAGGAATCAGACTTCACAGGGTTTCAAGGAATAATGGAGAAGAGCGCTTATGTGAAGAAAATTCTGGAGTTAGAAGGTAAAATTGAAAACTGTTTGAAAAGTATGAGGGCCTGGAAACGAGTTATGACAATGTAAAGAGAGACTGTGCCGATATGAAGAAGGAAAATGCAGCACTGAAAGAGGAAGTTAAGCTAATTAAAGTGAATTGCGAAAAATGTGGAGAATCTCTAGGAAAAGTGATGGAGAAGCAGGCTGAATGGAAAAAAGTCAGGAAGTGGAAAGAAAGGAGGTAAATTACAAAGTTGCAAGTCTGGAAAAGGAAATCAAAGAGTCAGGGAGAAAACTTTGGGCCTTGCTGAAATTATAGATCAACAGATCATAGAAGAGAAGATAGCTGAGAAAGTGGTGAAGGTTATTAAGTCAAATGAGACATTGGTGAGGGAAACTGTAGACAAAAAGAGATGTGTGGTGATATTTGGTGTGGAGGAGGATAAGACACCGAGTAAAATGGAGAGAGAAAAACATAAAAAGGTGATAAATAATATCATTAATGTGGTGCAGGAGGAGGAAAAGACCTAGTACAAGAAATAGAGGACTTCCATAGAATTGGAAAGTTCACAAGAGAAGGTATGAGGCCAATAAGAATCAAACTTAAGTCACAAAAGGATGTAGATGAATTGGTGGAGAAGTCATGGAGGCTAGCCCAGCAGGAAACAACAAGGAAGATTTGGTTGAGAAGAGATCTCGGTGAAAAGGAAAGAGAAATGTTAAATGAGTTGAGAAAGGAGGCTTTGAAAAAAATGAAGAGAGGACAGAAGAAGAGAAGAAAGAGTTTTTCTGGAGAATCTTGGATATGAGACTGAGGAAGTGGTTCATAACCCAGAAAAGTACAGCAAGAAAGGACTAAAGAAACTTACATATGAGCGAAATGTAATGTATTCCAACATAAATGGAGTGATATCGGGATTTTAGAACTCAACGATTACTTGAGGGACAAGAACCCAGATATTGTGGGTCTTACTGAAACAAAACTGAGAGAGGGAGAAGACCTGATGAAGGTTGGAGAAGGAAATATAATGTTTGGAAAAGAAATAGAGTAGGTAAGATGGGAGGAGGAGTGATGTTGCTGGTTAAAAAGATATAAAGGTGGATCAAGTGAAAAAGGTATGGGAAAGGCAGAAGTGCTAAAGATCAGAGCAGAAACTAATGAAGGAAAAAGAGGCACTACATAGTGGTGTACGTACCACCTAAGACAAATGCATGGTCAGTACAGGAATATGAAGAAATGATAAGTGATACAGGAACATGTCTGGAAGAAATGTTGGGTGGCTGTGAACGAACTATAATGATGGGAGATTTTAATTGTAAAGAGGTGTGTTGGGAGGACTGGTCAATGGAAGGATCAGAGACAACATGGGAAATACACTATTGACACTGGCAATGGAAAATGTGTTAACTCAGTGGGTCAAAGAAGATACTAGGTTTGGAGGAGAGGGAGCATCGTCAAGACTGGACTTGGTCTTTAGTACAGAGCCAATGGTCATTGAGGAGATGAGGGTGGAGTGCCCTTTAGCAAAGAGTGATCATGCAGTTTTGGAGTTCAAGGTGATAGATGAAGAGAAATCTAGAAGAAATGAAGAATATAAAGTGGGAAGATGGAATTATGCCAAGACAGATTTTGGAAACCTAAAGAAATTCTTTCAAGAGACAAATTGGATGAAATTCAAGAGTGCTAAGGAGCAAATGAAAAGTGGAAGGAATTTATAAAAATATACAAAGAAGGTGAGAAAAATTTGTACCAATAAGACAACATAGAGAAGTTGGAAAGCAGGACTGGTTTAACGATAGATGTGAAAAGGCTAGAACAAGAAAAGAGGATGCATGGAAGAGGTGGAGAAGGAAAAGACGGATTAAGCAGTGGAAAGTTACAAAAGAGCAAGAAATGAATATGTGTTGATTAGAAGAGAAGAAAGAAAGAAACAAGAAAAGGATATAATTGATAAATGTAAAGACCAACCAAGGCTTTTTACAGACATGTGAACAACAACATCAAAAATAGAGAAAGTATTGAAAGTTTAGAAGTAAATGGAGTATGCCCAGGAAATGGCAGAGGCTATGAATGGATGCCGGAAGGTATTCACAAAGGAGACTGCTTTTGACAAACCACTGGTAATGGAACAGAAAGGGATTATGAAGGAGTTTCAAGTAACTGTGAAGATCAAGAACATGATGGGGAGTTTAGAAGTGAGAAAAGCTGTGGGACCTGATGGGGTATCAGGATGGATTTTAAGAGAATGCAGGAGCAATTGGCACCTCATTAAGGAAGGCGGTAGTGCCCCAAGACTGCTAACATTGTCCCAATCTATAAATCAGGTAACAAGAGAGACCCATTGAACTATAGACCAGTGTCACTTACAAGTGTGGTAGCTAAGATGTGTGAGAGGGTGGTGAAGAATAGATGGACAGACTTCTTGGAGAAAAATGACATACTTTGTGAGTGTCAATTTGGTTTTAGTTCATGCACGACAAACCTGATATGTTACTATTCGAGGGTGATAGATGTAATACAGGAAAGAGATGGTTGGGCTGATGGAATATATCTGGATTTAAAAAGGCCTTTGATAAGGTACCACACCAGAGACTGATCTGGAAACTTGAAATGGTAGGAGGAGTGCATGGCAGTTTACTAAAATGGATGGAAGACTTTTGGTAGGAAGAGAAATGAGAACAATAATTAAGGACAGACCATCAGAATGGGGATTGGTGGAGAGTGGAGTTCCACAGGGATCAGTGTTGGCACCAGTAATGTTCGCAGTCTACATAAATGACATGGTGGATGGGGTGTCCAGTTATGTGAGCCTATTTGCAGATGCAAAATTGTTAAGAAAAGTGAGATGTGACAAAGATTGCGAACTACTCCAGGAAGACTTGGACAGAATATGGAAATGGAGCTGTACATGGCAAATGGAGTTCAACACGACAAAATGCAAGAAAATAGAGTTTGGCAAGAGTGAAAGAAGAATCAGGAGTATGTACAAGATAGGAAATGAAGACATAAAACCAGTCATGAAGAAAAGACCTTGGGGTGACAATTACCAATGACCTATCGCCAGAGAGACATATAAACAAAATAATTGGAGAAGTATTGAACTTATTGAGGAACATAAGAGTGGCGTCAGATATCTAGATGAAGAAATGATGAAGAAAATAATTACTGCAATGATAAGACCGAGGCTTGAATATGCAACAATACAGTGGGCTCCGAACTTAAAGAAACACATAAGGAAACTAGAGAAAGTACAGAGGGCTGCAACGAAAATGGTGCCTGACTTAAGAGATTTGACTTATGAAGACAGACTGAAAAGAATGCAGGAACCATAGCAGCCAACGATCCAACCACACACGTAACTACCAGGCCTGGCCCCCAGTGACCACACACCCACATGTTCCCAGGAAAAGTAAGGAAAAATGGATAGACCGGTAAGGAATAAATTACAAAATTTAAAATATGTTGATGAGGCCCAGGGAGCAAAACCGAAAGTGGCCAGTCAAAGCATGAGTCCAGCTTCAACAGGGGCAACAATGCAAGGTAGATTGGTGATGTTGGAGAAGAGATTTGAGGAGTTAGTGAAGGAATTAAAAGTTCAGAGGAGTGAGGAGGAGCAGGATAGAGAATTCCAAGGCTTTGAAGGAAAGAGTTAAGAGACTGGAGGAAAATGAAAACGATTGGTGGATGAGAATGCATTTGAAGGTGGAGGTTGAAAAATACAAGAGACGGTTGGAGGAGAAAATGGAGAGTAGTAAAGGAGAAAGATGACTTTAAGGAAATGATTAGTGAGCAGAATGAAAGGCTTGAAAGGAATGGGAACTGAAGAAAACACAATGGACTGAGTCGAGGAAGCAGAGATGGTTGGATTACAAGAAATAATTAAAGATCAGTTGAAGGAAGACAAAAAAGAAAGGTCCAAGGAACTGGTTAATGTAATGAAGAATAAGGAAACATTGATAAGGGAAATAGCAGAAAAGAAGAAGAGTGTGTTAATATTTGGGATGAAAGAACAAAATATAACATATAAGCCTAAGAGAATTAAGGAAGAATTGAAAACGGTAAGAGATCTGTTCAAAAATCTAAATGATGATGAAAAAAAAGACCTACAAGAAGAAGTGGAAGAGATCCATAGACTGGGTCCGTATAAGGAGGGAGTGAACAGACCGATTAAAGTAGTACTGAAGTCACAACAATCTGCGGAGGATGTCCTATATAGAACATCAAAGTTAAGAGAGATAGAAGGTTGTAAAGAGGTGTTTGTGAGAAAGAATAGAAATGAGGAAGAGAGGAGAAGATATAAGGAATTGGTGGAAGAGGCGAGAAGGAAAAATGATGAGCGGTCTGAGGAGGAAAGAGAAAAGTTTTTTTGGAGAGTTATAGGAGAGAGAGTCAGAAAGTGGTATGTGGAAAGAAGGAATACGGAGGAACCCCTAGAGGAGCAGTGGGTGGACCGTAATGTATACTAATATAGATGGGATACTGTCAAGTAGATTGGAATTGCAAGACTATATGATAGTGGAGAAGCCTGATATAGTGTGTTTGACTGAGACAAAATTGCATGAAAAACAAAGATAAATTTGGATAATAAATATAATATATGGAGAAAGGATAGAGAGTAAAGGTGGAGGAGGAGTTATGATTATGACGAAGAAATAAATAAATGTGGATAAGGTTTGGTATGGGAAGAACAACAGAAGTGATAAGCATAAGGATAAAAGTGATGGAAAAGAATTAATAATCATGGTGACCTATGTACCTCCTAAAACAAATTCTTGGACATTAAGGAATACGACAATATGATCAAGGATACTTTACAGAGTTTGGAAAGTGTATTATCTGGAAAAAGAAAGGTGATACTAGTAGGAGATTTTAATTGTAAGGAGGTGGATTGGGAAAATCTAGTAAGTGGTGTTGGAGAAGAAGCATGGGAGAGAGATTTCTTAATCTAATGATGGAAAATATGATGGAACAGAGGGTGAAGGAAAATACTAGATATAGAGGAGATGATGAACCGGCTAGACTGGATTTGGTGTTAACAAGAGAAGTGTACCTATGTGGAGATATACAATACAAGTGTCCTTTGGGAAAGAGTGATCATGTGGTTATGGAAATGCAGATAGCAACAACACAGCGAAGGAAGGACGAGACATACAGGAGTGGTAGATTGAATTATAGAAAGATGGACACAGAAAGTTTGAAAAATTATTTCAGAAAATTAGATTGGGAGGAGATGTTACAAATCAGAGAAGTGCAAAAGAAATATGAGATTTTTATGAAATATTATAAAGAAGGAGTTATGAAATTTGTACCAAAGTATAAACCAAGAGAGGAAGGAAGAAAGGATTGGTTTAATGCAACTTGTGTTAAGGCTAAGGAAAAGAGAGATGTGGCTTGGAAAAGATGGAAAAGAGCAGGAATATACTAAATAAGGAGAATTATAGAGTGGCAAGAAATGAGTATGTGAGGGTAAGGAGGAGGAAGAAAGAAAATTTGAAAAGATATTGTAGACAAGAGTAAGGAACATCCAAAATTGTTTTACAGGTTCATAAATGGTAAACTTAAAAGAGAGAGTCCATTGAAAGATTAAAAGGAGAGCAAGGGATAGTAGATGACCCTAAGAATATAGCGGAATTGCTAAATAATAGGTTTCAGCAAGTATTTACTAAAGAAACAATGTTTGTAAAGCCACAGAATGTACAAGGAAATGTGCACATGGATGACATTAAGATACCTAAAAGGAGTTATATAAAATGTTGGAGGAACTTAAAGATGATAAAGCGATGGGACCAGATGAAGTTTCAGGAAAATTATTGAAGGAGTGTAGAGAAGAATTGATTGATCCATTATATGATATTATAAGGTGCTCATTAGAAACAGGGAAGTACCAGTAGAGTGGAAGAGAGCTGAAGTGGTGCCCATTTATAAGGGAGGCAGTAAGGAAGAGCCTCTTAACTATAGACCTGTGTCTCTAACAAGTGTGGTCGGTAAGATTTGTGAGAGGGTGATAAAGAAATATTGGATACGGTTCCTGGAGGATCATAAGTTATTATCGGATCATCAATTTGGCTTCAGGAAAGGGAGGTCATGTGTAACAAATCTACTGAGCTTTTATTCAAGAGTGGTTGACAAAATACAGAGAGAGAGGGATGGATGGACTGTGTATATTTGGATTTAAAGAAAGCTTTTGACAAGGTACCTCACATGAGACTGTTATGGAAAGTAGAGATTTATGGAGGACTGAAAGGAAAAGTGTTAAAGTGGATGGAAAACTACTTGAGATGGAGGGAGATGAGAACGGTAATAAGGGATGCAAGGTCGGACTGGTTGGTGGTGGAGAGTGGAGTCCCACAAGGCTCAGTGCTGGCACCAATACTTTTCCTGGTATATATAATGACATGCCAGAGGGAGTAAACAGTTATATTAATTTGTTTGCGGATGATGCGAAGTTGTGTAGGTGTGTGAAGAGTGAAGAAGATTGTGAAATTTTACAGGCAGACCTGGATAAGATTTGGGAGTGGAGCAAGAGGTGGCAAATGGAATTTAATCTGAGCAAAAGTCATGTGATGGAGATGGGAAGAGTGGAAGACGGCCAAGAGGGTCATATAAGATGGGTGAAGAAGTAGTGTTGAAAAAGGTGGAAAAGGAAAAGGATTTGGGAGTGATAATACAAGACCATGGGCAGTTTGAGGCTCATATTGATAAGATGTTTGGAGAAACGTATAATTTGATAAAAATATTGGATTAGCCTTCCATTATATGGATAAAGATATGATGAAGAAATTAATTAGTATGGTAATTAGACCAAGATTGGAATATGCTGGAGTGGTTTGGTCCCCTTATAAAAAGAAGCATATAAGGAAGTTGGAGAGATTGCAGAGAATGGCAACAAAAATGGTTCCGGAATTGGCAGAAATGACCTATGAGGAGAGATTAAAAGAAATGAATTTGCCTACCTTGGAACAAAGAAGAGAAAGAGGAGATTTAATACAGGTTTATAAACTGTTGAATGGACTGGATGAAGTGGATAATGAGCAAATGATGTTGAGAGAGGAAAACTTAAGTAGAACTACAAGATCGCATAGTAAAAAGATAGCCAAGGAATATGCTTGAAGGATGTGAAAAATATAGTTTCCCACAAAGATGTGTGGAGGTGTGGAATGGTTTGAGTGAGGAGGTGGTGTCAGCAAGGAGTGTGCATAGTTTTAAAGGAAAGTTGGATGTGTGTAGATATGGAGACGGGCCACACAGTATGATACCCAGGCCCTGTAAAATTACAACTAGGTGAATTACAACTAGGTGAATACACACACACACACACACACACACAACATAAAATGTGATCTGCTTCGATTAGCTTATGGATAAATCCCTTATATAATGAAATATAATTCATGTTGTGTTTAATAAATTAAGCAAATTGCTTTTAGAGCAACAAATAATTATGCAAATTTTATGCACTACTCTTGTTTCCTTTCTCTATCGCATCATATTGTTTGAGTGTTTTGTTCCCTGTGATTTTTGAAGGAGTAACTATTGTAGAACAATTTCTAGGAAATAATTTTCCCTAAGTACTCTCCATCTTAGTGTAAATATTACTTACTTACAAGCTTTCTAACAACCTGGTGATTTAGAAAAAAATCAACTGTAGAAAATGTTTGAAACTAAATATATTTATTTCAGTCACTATAAGCTTATAAACAAATTTCTTCTTTGCAACAAAACAGACAGAGATCACTCATTTTGGTTAAAAACTAACAAAGTTATAGGCTTCTGAATGAAAAAAAAAATCAAATTTTCACGAGAGGTCTTTAAAGTTTAAAGATCCAACGGCCATCCTTTAAACATGCATTGCTTGGTAATCTTGGTTTAAATACTTCCTCCTTCCTCTTCACCACTACCTCTTGTTTACTGTCACGCTTCTGGATGTGAGAGGTAGTGATACTGCTGGTGTAAATCCAAGGATGTAGCTAACCTAAGTAGTAAACTTTTCATAATATTACAGCTTTCCAGAGAGTAGATTTGCTTGTTAGCATCTTTGTACTTGTACCAAATGCTTTATTATTGAATGGAGAACAACATGGCAATCCAAAAGGCCATTTTAGGGAAGTAGTGACTGTAGGCAGGTAGAAAGTGTATATCGCTAATGAGCAATACAGCCAACCTTTCCCTAGTGAGGTCCAGACCACTGCCTCGCAGATGACAACATTCTCCTGCTTCAGGCCACTGAGTATGGCTGCTAAATGCTACCAGAAAATAATTGCTCACTTCCGATAGCAAAAAAACACATAAATTCTAATTCAATGATCATAAGCATTACCTGTGTTGCTGCGTTGCCAATGATTGCAGTATTTTTATCCATATTTCTAATAAAAACTGATTTAGAAAAAAGATTTCACCATCAAACTTTCGTAGTGTTGCCAACACCATATTCATATTTTAGAAAGAAAATATTTTTCCCTAAATTTTTGGAAAAAATATTAAATCTATGGTGACGCCCCATTAAAAGAAGGCAAAGTACGAATGGAATAGAAGAGTTATCATAATCTGAATATTCAAAGGTAGAAAGTCAACTGAGCCATCAAATTACATGCCAGTGTCACTTACAAGTGTAATGGGGAAGATATGTGAAATTGTTAGCTAAGAAAAATGGGTTAATTACCTGGAAGAACAGGTTACATCAAACAAAGAATTTGGGTTCAGGACAGGAAGGTCATGTGTGTTGAACTTATAAAGTTTCTACTCAAGAGTAACAGAAGGATTGGAGAGCAGAGATGGATGGGTGGACACAGTATACCTGGGCATAAAAAAGGCTTTAGATAAAGTCCCTCACAACAGACTACTTTGGAAGTTAGAGAGCATAGGAGGACTGAGAGGAACTTTGTTAGATTGGATAAGGGATTACTTGAAGGAGAGAGATGAGAACTATAATCAGAGATAAATATTCATCTTGGAGTAAAGTAACAAGTGGAGTGCCACGTGGGTCAGCGTTAGCCCCCATTATGTTCCAGGTATATGTAAATGACTCACAGAATAGGGTAACCAGTTATATTAATTTATATGCTGATGAGGCAAAATTGCTAAGAGTAATCAAAGCACGAGAGGACTCTTTGCTGCTGAAGGAAAATAAAAAAAAAATTTATGAATGGAGTAAGAAGTAGAAGTTAGAATTCAATGCCAAGAAATATCATGTAATGGAATTAGGAAAGAGTAAGAGAAGACCAGTATGGAACTATCTGATGGGAGAGGAACAAATAATGAAGACTAAAGAGGAAAAGCATCTTGGATTGGTTATACAAGAAAATCTGAACCCTGAAAAAAAAAACATAAGTAAGATGTTTCGATCAGCATATAGTATGTTGACTAATATTAGAGTGGCATTTCAGCACTTGGACAAAGATATGATGAAAAAAATTATTACGAGCATGAAACATCCAAAGCTGGAATATGCAGCAATGGTGTGGCCACCAAGCTCCAAAAAGGATATACGAAGATTAGAATGGATCCAGAAGATTGCTACAAAGATGGTGCCAGAATTAAAGGGCCTAACACATGAAGAAAGGCTGAAGGAAATGGGACTGCTACCCTTACAAGATAGAAGAGAACAAGGAGACATAATAGCAATGTATAGAATAATAAATTGAAAAGATAGACAAGGAAGACCTAGTGCTGGTGACAGAAGATGGAAGGACAAGAGGATATATAAAGAAAATTAGGATGAGGCAGTGTGTGAGGGATATTGGAAAACACAGTTTTCCACATAGAACGGCAGAAAAGTGGAATGCATTGAATGATGAAGTTGTTACAGCACATAATATGCATAACTTTGAAGAAAAATTGGATAAATGAAGACATGGAGAAAGGAAACTATCAGCCCCGCTCAAACTCTATGAAAATACACACACACAACACCAAACACAGTCATGAAGCCAGACCGTCAAGACAAGGAAAGCGCTTCAACAAGGGTTGGAGCCTGACCTACATGTATGGGCAGGGGGGTAACGGGCTATAAGGTTCTCCTGCCTCTATAATAAATTAAAGTCTCAATGAATGTGAGTTTGAATAATGTGATTTCAGTTTAATACCACCTGATGTTTAACCCTTAAACTGCGGCGATCGCTTATATAATCAAACCTCTCAAGTACTGTGATGATGATGTAATCATGAAATTTCACGGGAATGTTTTGAATTTTTAGTGGGGTGTTTCCTTCAGACCTGCTCTTGTGATCCTGACTTAGTGTTGCCATCATGAGGGCTCTAGATACTATAACAAGGGCCTCACTTGAGTTTTCAGAAAAGTAGGAGACATGGCAATTTGTGATGTTAGAATGCCCTGAGTATCATAGAAAAGAGAAATATTTATAGGAAGACCAAATTATGCTATAGTTTATTACTTCTATCTCAATCAAGAGATTATTGTTATTATATCAGCATTTTAGGATAGGGAACAATCCTAGTAGCATTTTGAGCTGTGGTATTGTACAGAGGACTTGTGTCATGAGGACACACAGAAACACAAACACACACACACACACACACACACACACACACACACACACACACACACACACAAATGAGAGAGAGAGAAAAATGAAAATAGAAAAAACATCTGCACAGTGGATTCGTGTCTCTATAGAAGGTGAGGAAGGAAGAGGAAAAGAACTTGAAAAAGATATTGTCGAAAAATGTAAGGAGCAACCAAAATTGTTCTATAGATTCATAAATGGAAAAATTAGGCAAAAGAAACAATAGAAAGGTTAAAAGGAGAGAACGGGATGGTGGAAGACCCAAAAAGTATGGCAGAACTATTAAATAAAAATTCCAGGAGGTCTTTACTAAAGAATCCAAATTTGAGAGGCCACAGGGTAATAGAGAGACAATCTATATGAAAGAGATTAAAGTAACCAAGCTTGAAATAAAAGAGTTAATAAAGGAACTGGATGAAGAGAAGGCAATGGGACCAGATGAAGTCTCAGGCAGAATACTGAAAGAATGTAGGGAAGAACTAGCAAGTCCTATATACAACATCATAAAATGCTCAATAGAAAATGGAACAGTGCCAGTAGAATGGAAAAGAGCTGAGGTGGTTCCCATATATAAGAGCAGAAGGAAGGAAGAACCTTTAAATTACAGACCGGTATCACTAACTAGTGTAATATGCAAGATGTGTGAAGAATAATAAAGAAACAATGGATCGAGTTCCTTGAAGACAACAAATTAATATCAAATAGTCAATTTGCTTTTAGAAAAGGACGGTCTTGTGTAACTAATTTATTGAGTTTCTATTCTAGAATAGTTGATAGAGTACAAGAGAGAGAGGGATGGGTTGACTGCATTTATTTGGATTTAAATAAAAGCGTTTGACAAAGTGCCACACGCAAGATTACTGTGGAAGTTAGAGGAGAAGGGTGGCATATTGAGATGGATAGAAAATTATTTGAGGGAGAGAGAAATAAGGACGGTAGTTAAAGATATGAAGTCCAAGTGGAGAGCAGTAGAAAGCGGAGTGCCACAGGGGTCAGTATTGGCACCAATACTTTTCCTCATTTATATTAACGACATGACAGGAGTGAACAGCTACATAAATTTGTTTGTGGATGATACGAAACTCTGCAGAGTTATAAAGCAAAAGGAGGATTGTGAAATACTGCAAGAAGACCTAAATAAGATCTGGGAATGGAGTAAGAAGTGGGAAATGGAATTCAATGTGAACAAAAGTCATGCCATGGAAATGGGAAAGAGTGAAAGACGACCTGTGGGAATCTATATGATGGGAGATGGATTAGAACTGGAGAAAGTAAAAAAGGAAAAGGACTTAGGAGTGACGATGGAAGAAAACAATCAACCAGTAAGCCATATTTATAGAATTTTTAGAGAAACATATAATTTGCTAAGGAATATTGGAGTAGCATTTCACTACATGGACAAAGAAATGATGAAGAAATTGATAAGTACTATAATAAGACCCAGACTGGAATATGCAGGAGTAGTGTGGACCCCTCATAAAAAGAAACACATAAGGAAATTGGAGAGCTACAAAAATAGCTACAAGAATGGTTCCAGAATTTGAAGGATGACATATGAGGAGAGACTAAAGGCTATGGATCTACCAACCTGGAACAAAGAAGGAGAGAGGAGACCTGATACAAGTCTATAAATTGATCAACGGAATGGACCAAGTGGATAATGAGAAACTGATCCTGAGAGAAGAATATGACATCCAAGCACAAGATCGCATAGTAAAAGCTGAGAAAGGAAGATGTCTGAGAGATATTAAAAATATAGTTTCCAGAGATGTATTGAGACGTGGAACAGTTTAGATGAAGAAGTAGTGTCTGCAACGAGTGTGCACACTTTTAAAGTAAGATTGGATAAGTGTAGATATGGAGACGGGGCCACACGAGCATAAAGCCCAGGCCCTGTAAAACTACAACTAGGTAAATACAACTAGGTAAATACAAACAAACACACACACACACACACACACACACACACACACACACACACACACACACACACACACACACACACACACGTCGAGGAGGACAGCTCGTCTCATGCGTACAGGAAGAAAGAAAATACCTATGGTCTTACAGGGCCCGGGCAACTCTAAGTTTTGTGTCCGTAAATGTCCTACTGTCTCTTTGTGTAGAATGTGAGTGATATGGAGAGTGATCCCTGAGAGGGGAGAGTGGACGGTGATGGCTCTGGCCGTAATCAGCTGACAACAACAAAAATGGCATTCAGGCAAACTAGAGACTTCAAAGGTTTTATTACTACGCCAAAAGGACTGCAGAAACTTGACATGGATGCAAGAATCCAGGCGCTGGAGAGTAAGTTCCTAAACATTTTGTCAATAGAAGAAAACTGGATAGAGTTCTAGCTGAGAATGATTCATTTAAAAGAGATCTATTTGTTAACGCTAGAGAATAAAGAGCTGTTGAAGGAAAAAGTAGAGATGGAGAAAGAAAACCAACAACTAAGGAAACAATGTGAAGAAATGAAGGCTAAACTCATGGAAATGGAGATAAAAATATCCGAAGGGACTTGAAGAAGAGGAATGTCTTAATCTAATTGACACTAGGATGAAAGAAGTGAATCATGAACATCTGGAGGTACAAAGATCGTTTAGGAGATAGTAAAAAGCAGGAAGAGGAAAATAAAGGGATTACGCAGAGGAAATGGTAAAGGCACTAAAGGAAAATGAGTATGTGGTGAGAGATATTGCTGAAAAGAAAAATGTGTGATCATAATAGGATTGAGGGAGGAAACTAACAGGAACTGGCAGGACAGGAGGGATAAGGAAAATGACAAGATTAAGTCTTTACTGAACAAGATCTCTGTGGAAGAAGAGGACCTATATGCTGAGGTAGAAGAAAGTGTGAGATTGGGAGCTTTTGAGGAAGGCAAGAATAGACCATTAAAATTGAAATTAAAGTCTCAGGTGGCAGTGGAGGCCTTGTTGAGGAGGGCTTGGAAACTTAAGGACTCTGAGGAAACCAAAACAATTTACATAAGAAGAAATATGTCACAAGATGAGAATGAAAATGAAGGAGCTAGTATCTGAAGTGAAGGAGAGGAATGACGAAAGAACAGAGGAGGAAAAGATCAAGTTTTTTTGGAGGATGAGAAATGGGAGGCTAAAGAAGTGGTGGATAAAACAGACGGAATAGGCATTACATAGAAGAACAGACTAGGAATGGAATAAAAGTGACTTACACGAACATAGATGGATTTCTGTCTAAGAGGCTAGAATGTATGGATTACCTAAGAAATAAGGAACCGGACATAATGTGTGTAGTGGAAACAAAGCTAAGGCCCAAAATAAAGCTAGACTGGTTTGTTGTAAAACACTACAAAGTATGGAGAAATTATAGAAAAAATAAAGGTGGTAGTGGTATAATGGTTCTTACTAAGGATGATCTGATAGTGAAGGAGGTGAACTATAGTAAGAGAAATGAGGAAGTGATAAGTATGCTTATAACAGATGGCAAGAGGGACATTAATATTATAATAGTATACATACCACCCAGAACCAGTGCTTGGGAATATGAACAGTACCAAATGGTGATGAGAAATACTCTAGACAGAATGAAGCAAGAACTCATCAGAAAGGATAGAGTGATGATAGTTGGAGACTTTAATTGCAAAGAAATAGTGTGGGAAGACTATGAAGTGGTGAATGGTGGTGAGTGGGCAGAAGAATTGTTAAAGGTAGCAACAAATAACTTGATGACACAGTGGGTGAGATCACCAACAAGGTGCAGGGGACAAGATGTTGCAGCAAGGTTGGATTTGGTATTTACCAGAGGCATCTCTCTAAAAGAGGAAATTGAACATGAAAGTCCCTTGGGGAAAAGCAATCATGATGTCCTAAGCTTTGAGCTGGATACAGAATTAAGCACAAATAAGATTGTGGAACAGGGAGGAAAAATTAAATTATACTAGGGCAAATTATAACCATATAAGGGAGTTCTTTAATGAAATTGACTGGTCCGTGGTATACCAGGAAAGGGATATGTAATTGAAATACGATAAATTTATGGATTTGTATAACTCTGCTGTGAAAAGTTTGTGCCATATTACAGAAAGAGGACTTTAAATAATAAACAGTGGTTTAATAGAAATTGTGAAGAAGCAAAAAGAACAAAGAAAAGGCATGGAAGAAACTTAAGAAAAACAGTGATGTATTATCAAGAGAAGTTTACAAAACAGCAAGGAATAGATATGTTGAAGTAAGGAGAACAGCACAGAAGGAATATGAACAGAGGGGGGTGGAAAACTGTGATAGTGACCCAAAAATGTTTTACAAATTCATAAATGGAAAACTAAATATAAGGGAGGCAATAGTAAAGGTAAAAAACGGGGAAGAAGTATATGAGGATGCTGGAGAGATAGCTGAAATTTTGAACGACAACTTTTGCAGTGTTTACAAAGGAGGAGCATTTTATGGAAGGAAGACCTGGGGAAATAAAGCAAATGCAGGACATCATGGTTAATAAGGAAGATGTAAGGAAAATTATAAGCAATCTGGATATTAATAAATCAATGGGGCCTGATGGCATATCTAGGAGGTTGCTAAATGAATGTAAGGATCAATTGTTGAACCCCGTATTTGATATTGTGGAAACCTCCATACAAACAGGATTAGTTCCGAAAGAGTGGAAAAGAGCTGACATTATGCCTATATATGAGAATGATAGTAGAATGGAACCGCTAAATTATAGACCAGTATCGTTAACCCTTTATTGCAAGGTATGTTAAAAAGCTGTATGATATATCTGGTAATGGTGTGAGTGTGAGGAAAACTTCTGTGAAGCTTGTCATACTTGTCATCTTTGTATATTATGCTGCTATTTTTAGTCACTATATCGCCAAGAGGAAAATAGGCGCTTTTCTCTTGAGAGAGAGAGAGAGAGAGAGAGAGAGAGAGAGAGAGAGAGAGAGAGAGAGAGAGAGAGAGAGAGAGAGAGAGAGAGAGAGAGAGAGAGAGAGAGAGAGAGAGAGAGAGAGAGAGAGAGAGAGAGAGAGAGAGAGAGAGAGAGAGAGAGAGAGAGAGAGAGAGAGAGAGAGAGAGAGAGAGAGAGAGAGAGAGAGAGAGAGAGAGAGAGAGAGAGAGAGAGAGAAGAGAACCTTTGTTGTCTTATCTTCAGGAGAGAGAAAGAGGAGATGTTTAGAGAGAGAGAGAGAGAGAGAGAGAGAGATCTTTTTTGTTTGTGTGTGTGTGTGTGTGTGAACAAACAAATTCACCTTGTCTGCTGGTCACCCAAACCGAAATTACGGAGGAGCTCAGAGCTCATAGACCGATCTTGGGTGACTGAGACAAACACACTGCTAGGCCACAACCCCTCGAGTTACATCCTGTATTGACTGCTAGGTGAACAGGACCACACATTAAGAGCCCATTTGCCTCCGCCTGACTTCGAACTGGACCTCTCAAGTGTGAGTCGGCGTGTCACTCACACTGGTGTGTGTGTGTGTGTGTGTGTGTGTGTGTGTGTGTGTGTGTGTGTGTGTGTGTGTGTGTGTGTGTGTGTGTGTGTGTGTGTGTGTGTGTGTGTGTGTGTGTGTGTGTGTGTGTGTGTGTGTGTGTGTGTATTTACCTAATTGTATTTACCTAATTGTAACATACGGGAAAAGAGCTATGCTCGTGTTGTCCCGTCTCCATATCTATTAATGTCCAGCTTTTTCTTAAAATCATGAATATTCCTTGCGTTGACCACTTCCACGTCTAAACTATTCCATGCTTCCACCCTTCTATGAGGGAAGCTATATTTTTCACATCTCTCCTATAAGTGGCCATTTTAGTTTTTTCCCATGCCCTCTCGACATTCTTCCATTCCACATACACAGATCTTCCCTATCCATTTTTCCATGCCAATCATCACTCTGTATATTGCTATCAGGTCTCCCCTTTCTCTTCTGTTTTCCAGGGTTGGAAGTTGCATTCTTTTCAGTCTGTCTTCATAAGTCAAATCTCTTAAGTCAGGCACCATTTTCGTTGCAGCCCTCTGTACTTTCTCTAGTTTCCTTATGTGTTTCTTTAAGTTCGAGCCCACTGTATTGTTGCATATTCAAGCCTCGGTCTTATCATTGCAGTAATTATTTTCTTCATCATTTCTTCATCTAGATATACGAACGCCACTCTTATGTTCCTCAATAAGTTCAATACTTCTCCAATTATTTTGTTTATATGTCTCTCTGGCGATAGGTCATTGGTAATTGTCACCCCAAGGTCTTTTTCTTCATGACTGGTTTTATGTCTTCATTTCCTATCTTGTACATACTCCTGATTCTTCTTTCACTCTTGCCAAACTCTATTTTCTTGCATTTTGTCGTGTTGAACTCCATTTGCCATGTACAGCTCCATTTCCATATTCTGTCCAAGTCTTCCTGGAGTAGTTCGCAATCTTTGTCACATCTCACTTTTCTTAACAATTTTGCATCGTCTGCAAATAGGCTCACATAACTGGACACCCCATCCACCATGTCATTTATGTAGACTGCGAACATTACTGGTGCCAACACTGATCCCTGTGGAACTCCACTCTCCACCAATCCCCATTCTGATGGTCTGTCCTTAATTATTGTTCTCATTTCTCTTCCTACCAAAAGTCTTCCATCCATTTTAGTAAACTGCCATGCACTCCTCCTACCATTTCAAGTTTCCAGATCAGTCTCTGGTGTGGTACCTTATCAAAGGCCTTTTTTAAATCCAGATATATTCCATCAGCCCAACCATCTCTTTCCTGTATTACATCTATCACCCTCGAATAGTAACATATCAGGTTTGTCGTGCATGAACGCCCTTTCCTAAAACCAAATTGACACTCACAAAGTATGTCATTTTTCTCCAAGAAGTCTGTCCATCTAGTCTTCACCACCCTCTCACACATCTTAGCTACCACACTTGTAAGTGACACTGGTCTATAGTTCAATGGGTCTCTCTTGTTACCTGATTTATAGATTGGGACAATGTTAGCTCTTTTCCAGTCTTGGGGCACTACGCCTTCCCTTAATGAGGCATCAATTACTTCACAAACTTTTTCTGCCAATTGCTCCTGCATTCTCTTAAAATCCATCCTGATACCCCATCAGGTCCCACAGCTTTTCTCACTTCTAAACTCCCCATCATGTTCTTGATCTCCTCCACCGTTACTTGAAACTCCTTCATAATCCCTTTCTGTTCCATTACCAGTGGTTTGTCAAAAGCAGTCTCCTTTGTGAATACCTTCCGAAAGCATCCATTCATAGCCTCTGCCATTTCCTGGGATCTTCACTGTATACTCCATTTACTTCTAAACTTTCAATACTTTCTCTATTTTTGATGTTGTTGTTCACATGTCTGTAAAAAGCCTTGGTTGGTCTTTACATTTATCAATTATATCCTTTTCTTGTTTCTTTCTTTCTTCTCTTCTAATCAACACATATTCATTTCTTGCTCTTTTGTAACTTTCCCACTGCTTAATCCGTCTTTTCCTTCTCCACCTCTTCCATGCATCCTCTTTTCTTGTTCTAGCCTTTTCACATCTATCGTTAAACCAGTCCTGCTTTCCAACTTCTCTATGTTGTCTTATTGGTACAAATTTTTCTCACCTTCTTTGTATATTTTTATAAATTCCTTCCACTTTTCATTTGCTCCTTAGCACTCTTGAATTTCATCCAATTTGTCTCTTGAAAGAATTTCTTTAGGTTTCCAAAATCTGTCTTGGCATAATTCCATCTTCCCACTTTATATTCTTCATTTCTTCTAGATTTCTCTTCGTCTATCACCTTGAACTCCAAAACTGCATGATCACTCTTTGCTAAAGGGCACTCCACCCTCATCTCCTCAATGACCATTGGCTCTGTACTAAAGACCAAGTCCAGTCTTGACGATGCTCCTCTCCTCCAAACCTAGTATCTTCTTTGACCCACTGAGTTAACACATTTTCCATTGCCAGTGTCAATAGTGTATTTCCCATGTTGTCTCTGATCCTTCCATTGACCAGTCCTCCCAACACACCTCTTTACAATTAAAATCTCCCATCATTATAGTTCGTTCACAGCCACCCAACATTTCTTCCAGACATGTTCCTGTATCACTTATCATTTCTTCATATTCCTGTACTGACCATGCATTTGTCTTAGGTGGTACGTACACCACTATGTAGTGCCTCTTTTTTCCTTCATTAGTTTCTGCTCTGATCTTTAGCACTTCTGCCTTTCCCATACCTTTTTCACTTGATCCACCTTTATATCTTTTTTAACCAGCAACATCACTCCTCCTCCCATCTTACCTACTCTATTTCTTTTCCAAACGTTATATTTCCCTTCTCCAACCTTCATCAGGTCTTCTCCTCTCTCAGTTTTGTTTCAGTAAGACCCACAATATCTGGGTTCTTGTCCTCAAGTAATCGTTGAGTTCTAAAATCCCGATATCACTCCATTTATGTTGGAATACATTACATTTCGCTCATATGTAAGTTTCTTTAGTCCTTTCTTGCTGTACTTTTCTGGGTTATGAACCACTTCCTCAGTCTCATATCCAAGATTCTCCAGAAAAACTCTTTCTTCTCTTCTTCTGTCCTCTCTTCATTTTTTTCAAAGCCTCCTTTCTCAACTCATTTAACATTTCTCTTTCCTTTTCACCGAGATCTCTTCTCAACCAAATCTTCCTTGTTGTTTCCTGCTGGGCTAGCCTCCATGACTTCTCCACCAATTCATCTACATCCTTTTGTGACTTAAGTTTGATTCTTATTGGCCTCATACCTTCTCTTGTGAACTTTCCAATTCTATGGAAGTCCTCTATTTCTTGTACTAGGTCTTTTCCTCCTCTTGCACCACATTAATGATATTATTTATCACCTTTTTATGTTTTTCTCTCTCCATTTTACTCGGTGTCTTATCCTCCTCCACACCAAATATCACCACACATCTCTTTTGTCTACAGTTTCCCTCACCAATGTCTCATTTGACTTAATAACCTTCACCACTTTCTCAGCTATCTTCTCTATGATCTGTTGATCTATAATTTCAGCAAGGCCCAAAGTTTTCTCCCTGACTCTTTGATTTCCTTTTCCAGACTTGCAACTTTGTAATTTACCTCCTTTCTTTCCACTTCCTGACTTTTTTCCATTCAGCCTGCTTCTCCATCACTTTTCCTAGAGATTCTCCACATTTTCGCAATTCACTTTAATTAGCTTAACTTCCTCTTTCAGTGCTGCATTTTCCTTCTTCATATCGGCACAGTCTCTCTTTACATTGTCATAACTCGTTTCCAGGCCCTCATACTTTTCAAACAGTTTTTCAATTTTACCTTCTAACTCCAGAATTTTCTTCACATAAGTGCTCTTCTCCATTATTCCTTGAAACCCTGTGAAGTCTGATTCCTCTTTCGAGTTCACGGCCGCCATGTTGCGCAGACGTAAACAAACCAGCTGATGGCTCAAACGCAGGCTACAGTTTATATTTACCTTCACTGGACATTATTTTGCTAATCAACAGTTAACATGACTATATGGAGACGGGACAAACATTACCAGCTCCTTTCCCACCTTGGTTACTCTTAGGTAACTGTAGAATTATAGATGATTGCTCTGAGCTCAGTGTGTCCATGTGTGTGTGTGTGTGTGTGTGTGTGTGTGTGTGTGTGTGTGTGTGTGTGTGTGTGTGTGTGTGTGTGTGTGTGTGTGTGTGTGTGTGTGTGACACTGTAACTTATCTTTCAAGAAAGAAAAAAAAGAGAAAAGAGAGAGAGAGAGAGAGAGAGAGAGAGAGAGAGAGAGAGAGAAGAGAGAGAGAGAGAGAGAGAGAAAAAGAGAAAAGAGAGAGAGAGAGAGAGAGAGAGGAGAGAGAGAGAGAGAGAGAGAGAGAGAGAGAGAGAGAGAGAGAGAGAGAGAGAGAGAGAGAGAGAGAGAGAGAGAGAGAGAGAGAGAGAGAGAGAGAGAGAGAGAGAGAGAGAGAGAGAGAGAGAGATGGGAACAATCTATGCCATTGGGTAATTTTAGACACAAGGCGGACGATGTAGCTTATCTTTAGTGATTGGTGGAGAAAAGGATGGTGGGAGGAGCACTAGGATTTCAAGGACAGCATACGGCGTGTGTAGTTGGTATCCAACACACTATACGGGACAACTGAACTGAAGAAAGCTCAGAAAAGAAATATGACATCTCACGTGGCCACCGTATTTGCTACTGGGGCTTCATGACGCCCACATAGGCGTCACCGTAGTGAAGGGGTTAAGTAGTATATTGTGCAAGGTATGTGAAGAAGTAATTAAAGCTAAGTGGAGTGAGTATCTAGAAAGTGAAAACATTCTGAGTGAAAGACAGTTAGGTTTCAGAAAAGGAAGATCGTGCGTATCTAATTTATTATGTTTTCATTCAAGAATGACTGACATACTACAACATAGAGAGGGATGGGTGGATGCTATCTACCTGGACTTGAGAAAGGCCTTTGATAAAGTACCACACAATAGACTGATGTGGAAACTAAAGAAGATTGGAGGAGTAAATGATAAACTAGCAAAATGGATGGAAAATTACTTAATGGGAAGAGAAATGAGAACAGTGGTGAGAGGAAGGAAGTCCGAGTGGAAGAAGGTAACCAGTGGAGTCCCACAAGTGCTTGGTCCCATCATGTTTTTGATTTATGTTAATGATATGCCAGTAGGAATTGACAGTTACATGAACATGTTTGAGGACAATACTAAAATTATGAGGAGAGTAAGGAATGTGGAAGGTTGTAACAAGTTACAGGAAGATCTTGATATAATATATGAGTGGAGTAAGGAGTGGCAGATGGAATTTAATATAGACAAGACCCATGTTATGAAAATGGGAAGAAGTAGATACAGACCAAACTGGGATTACAGGCTGGGTGATGAGAAAATTAAAGAGACCAGTGAGGAGAAAGACTTAGGAGTGACCGTGCAAAACACTTTGTCACTGGAGAAACACATTAACAAGATTTTTGGGAAAACATATAACATGCTTCAAAATGTTGGCCTTGCATCCCACTACCTAGATGAAGGAATGATGAAGAAGATATTATGTACCTTAATAAGACCCCAGTTAGAATATGCAGCTTGTGTCTGGTCACCGCATATGAAGAAAAATGTGAAGGTAGAAAGGGTACAGAGGCTGGCAACAAGGATGGTACCAGGACTCAGGGAGTTAGACTATGAGGAAAGACTGAGGAAGCTGGGGCTGACCATATTAGAAGAGAGAAGAACAAGAGGAGACATGATAACTATGTATAAATTGGTGAACAAGATTGACATACTGGACAGAGTTGATAAAGGTGACCACAAGTAATCAGCTCCGAGGACATGGAAAAAAGCTAATAAAAGACATCTGTCTAAATGACGTGAGAAAATACAGTTTCCCGCATCGTAGCATTGATAAGTGGAATAAACTGAGCAGTGATGTCGTTGATGCGGTGTGTGTCAATCAGATGAAAGAGAGATATGACAGGAATGGACAAGGAGACAGGACACAGAGAGCTTAGCTTGGGCCCTGTAATACACAAATAGGTAAACACAAATAGGTAAATACACACACACACAAAGCTCAATCAAACATACCCAATATGTACAAAACATCTGTACAAAGGATTCATGACACACACACACACACACACACACACACACACACACACACACACACACAATCAAACACACCACAATCAATCAAAACATCTGTACAGAGAATTCAAGACACACAAAGCTCAGCTTAGTCAAACATACCCAATACGTACAAAACATCTGTACTGAGGATTCGTAAAGGACCAACACACACACACACACACACACACACACACACACACACACACACACAGATAAAGTTCTATCATACATATACATGTATAAAACATCTGTACAGAAGACTCGTATCATATAGGACAGGAGGAGGTAGTAGACACCTACCAAAACAATAACTTACTCCCAGTGAGATCTAATAGCACTAGTTCAGGAGGTGCTGTGAACCTTCCATTAAAGCTAGTTGTGATCTCGTTGAATGTTTCCCTTTGTCTCTCACAACTCAAGGGGGTAGTCACACCCTACCGTCTAAAGACAGCTCTCCTTCTTCACATAAAACTACATGCACTTACCACACATACACCCTTCACTCCAAATCAAAATTTAAAAGAAAATGGGACCCAAAATAAACAACGCCTCGAGTCCCCTCTGGGAGGGACCAAAAATGTCCCCAGGTCAGACACCTCTCCTGTTGAAGACCACAAATGCCTTGACACCTCCTCAACTTTTCTACATTAACTTCTGCAACATTCGCGGTCTTAGATCTAATTTTCAATCTGTGGAACACCACCTCTCCTCTACTAAACCTCATCTTTTTTTCCTCACCGAAACACAGCTATCTGAGGCAACTGACAGTAGCCCCTTCTCTGTTCCCTCCTACTTTCTCTATTCTCATTTTCATTCCAAAGCTGGATGTTGCGTCTATGTATGCAACGACTTAACTTGCTCTCATGCCCACGCTCTTGAGTCTTCCGAATTTTCCACCATCTGGCTACGACTTAACAGTCACTTTCAAACTAAATTCATCTGTGCTGTTTATCTCTCTCCTAACTCTTCTGACTATAGTAATTTCTTCGACTACGTAACTTCTAAAGTGGAGCACATTCTGTCCCTCTACCCTTTCGCTGAGATTTCCATTCTTGGAAATTTCAATGTTCACCACCAGCTTTGGCTTTCCTCTCCCTTCACTGACCACCCTGGTGAACTAGCCTTCAACTTTGCTATCCTCCATGACCTAGAGCAACTGGTGCAGCACCCTACTCATATTCCTGACCGTCTTGGAGACACGCCCAACATTCTTGATCTCTTCCTCACCTCTAACCCTTCTGCTTATGCTGTCACCCTTTCATCTCCGTTGGGCTCCTCCGATCACAATCTCATTTCTGTATCTTGTCCTATTTTTCCAATCCTCCGCAGGATCCCCAAAGCGAAGGTGCCTCTGGCGTTTGCCTCTGCCAGTTGGGGGACCTGAGGAGGTATTATGCTGATTTTCCTGGAATGATTATTGCTTCCGTGTCAGAGACCCATCTCTTTGTGCTGAACGCATAACAGAGGTGTTAGTATCTGGCATGGAGGCGTACATTCCTCATTCTTTTCTCAACCTAAACCTTCTAAACCTTGGTTTAACTCAGCCTGTTCTCGTGCTATATATGATAGAGAGGTTGCCCACAAAAGGTACTTGAGCCTTCCATCTCCTGAATCTCATGCACTTTATATCTCTGCCGGAATCATGCCAAGTCTGTTCTTCAACTTGCCAAACACTCTTTCATAAATAGGAAATATCAAAATCTTTCAAACTCAAACTCTCCTCGTGACTTCTGGCATCTAGCCAAAACATCTCAAATAACTTCACTTCTTCATCTTTCCTCCTTTATTTCATCCTGATGGCACCACTGCCATCTCTTCTGTCTCTAAAGCTGAACTCTTTTCTCAAACCTTTGCTCACAACTCCACCTTGGACGATTCTGGGCTTGTCCTCCTCTCCTCCTCCCTCTGACTATTTCATGTCTACAATCAAAATTCTTCGTAATGATGTTTTCCATGCCCTTGCTGGCCTAAACCCTCGGAAGGCTTATGGACCTTATGGGGTCCCTCCTATTGTTCTCAAAAACTGTGCTTCTGTGCTTGCACCTTGCCTGGCCAAACTCTTCCAACTTTGTCTATCGACTTGCACCTTTCCTTCCTGCTGGAAGTTCGCCTACATTTAGCCTGTTCCTAAAAAGGGTGACCGTTCTAACCCCTCAAACTACCGTCCTATAGCTTTAATCTCTTGCTTGTCTAAAGTTTTTAATCTATCCTGAATAGGAAGATTCTCAAACATCTGTCACTTCACAATCTTCTGTCTGATCGCCAGTATGGCTTCCGTCAAGGTCGCTCTACTGGTGATCTTCTGGCTTTCCTTACTGAGTCTTGGTCATCCTCTTTTAGAGATTTCGATGAAACTTTTGCTGTTGCGTTAGACATATCAAAAGCTTTTGATAGAGTCTGGCATAAAGCTTTGATTTCAAAACTGCCCTCCTACAGCTTCTATCCTTCTCTCTGCAACTTTATCTCAAGTTTCCTTTCCGACCGCTCTATTGCTGCTGTGGTAGACGGCTACTGTTCTCCTAAACCTATTAATAGTGGTGTTCCTCAGGGTTCTGTCCTGTCACCCACTCTCTTTCTATTATTCATTAATGACCTTCTTAACCAAACTTCTTGCCCTATCCACTCCTACGCTGATGATACCACCCTACATCTTTCCACGTTCTTTCAGAGACGTCCAACCCTTCAGGAAATCAACAGATCACGCGGGAACGCCACGGAACGCCTGACTTCCGATCTTTCTAAGATTTCCGATTGAGGCAGAGAAAATCTAGTAGTTTTCAATGCCTCAAAAACTCAATTCCTCCATCTATCAACTCAACACAACCTTCCAGACAACTATCCCCTCTTCTTCAATGACACTCAACTGTCTCCCTCTTCCACAATGAATATCCTCGGTCTGTCCTTTGCTCATAATCTTAACTGGAAACTTCACATCTCATCTCTGGCTAAAACAGCTTCTATGAAGTTAGGTGTTCTGAGGCATCTCCGACAGTTTTTCTCGCCCCTCCAACTGCTTACTCTGTATAAAGGCCTTATCTGTCCCTGTATGGAATACTCTTCGCATGTTTGGGGGAGTTCCAGTCACACAGCTTTGCTTGATAGGGTGGAATCGAAAGCTCTTCGTCTCATCAACTCCCCTCCTCTGACTAACTGTCTTCAGTCTCTTTCTCACTGCCGAAATGTTGCATCCCTTTCTATATTTTATCGCTATTTTCATGGTAACTGTTCTACTGATCTTGCTAACTGCATGCCTCCCCTCCTCCTGCAGCCACACTGCACAAGGCTTTCTTCTTCCTCTCATCCCTATTCTGTCCAACTCTCTAATGCAAGAGTTAACCAGTACGCTCAATCATTCATCCCTTTCACTGGTAAACTCTGGAACTCCCTCCCTGATCTGTATTTCCAAATTCCTACAACTTTTAAGAGAAAGGTATCAAGGCATTTGCTCCCCTAATTGTGGCTGACTGTTTTGGCACTTTTTGAAGTCTTTGGAGAGCCAGCACTCAAGTGGGCCTTTTTCTAACTTTCTTTTTTTTGCCCTTGGCTGGCCCTCTTCCCTACATAAAAAAAAAAAAAAAAAAGAGAGAGAGAGAGAGAGAGAGAGAGAGAGAGAGAGAGAGAGAGAGAGAGAGAGAGAGAGAGAGAGAGAGAGAGAGAGAGAGAGAGAGAGAGAGAGAGAGAGAGAGCGTAGAAAACAGCCCAGCTTGGTACAGCTCAGCTCCCAACCTGGACCATACAGTGCACCCGACGTGTCATTAGTTCCCCGCGCTTTCCAAAGCCCGCGAAGTTTTGTAGGACTATTTCTTGCTCTATTTATTTATTTACAGATTCAAAACTTCACTATAACTGTATTTTGGATGTTTGCCATTCATGGCATACAATTCGAAATATATTTTTTCTGACATGGGAATGTTTATATTATAGGTGCACCAAAGCATTCAGCAATTAGGAATTAGCAGTTTAAGGGTTAAGGAGATGCGATTAAATAACGCAATTTATTCTATTTAACTTGGGTTAACTCAACTCGATGACATCACATGCACCCATGCTGCTTTTGGGGTGAACCACACTGAGACACTCTCAACCCGATTCTTAGACAATACCTTCCTTTTTCAGTTGAAGGATACTATCCGGGAGAAACTGGTATTTTTAAAGAATGAATGCTGCCTTCCTGCAGCTTGGGGAGGCAATGATCAGGCAGGATTTTACCTTCATCACGAAAATGTCTTCATCATTACCTTCACATAAATTTTGCCTAAATCATTCAAATAGCCTACTCTACAAAAATTGATTGGAACCAAACCCAGGGATGGAATTCACAAAAATTGTCAGTAGTGTCCATAATAAGAAGCCTTAACAAACAAACAGGTCTGAGGAACAACAATTGTCAACAACGTTGCCACCAAAGAAACTCCAGTGAAACAGACTACAACCCGGAATACTTAGTCCACACGGAGAACTTTAGCAATACAATAACATGTCTAGCTCATTGTTCCATGGTTTTGCCTTTGTTGTGCTTGAATCATCATAATTTTCTATAACCATGTCACCTTGGGGAGAAGTAGAAATGAGGAAAAGGGTGAATTTAACTGCGGCACAGAAGCTTGAATTTATTAAAATGTTGGAGACTGGTACATCTGTGAAGCATGTGTGAAGAATATGATGTAAAAAAGCAAAGTTTCAAATATTTCAAATATTTGTAGGCTCAATCTAAACTTTATGAATATACTGTGAAATATTCTGTTGATGTATATTTGCAGTGTAGAGGAGTAGAGGTACTTTACACTATTAGACTGAATAGTGTCTTTGATCAAAGGTACAGTATTGTATTTTCTATTCTGTCTTTTGTAATGCAATTATTGATAATATCTGGATATTTCCACCATAGATTTCTATCACCAGTAATTATGGACAATCAACTTTATAAGACCAATGCTCTCCCCCTTTTAATCTGTTAAACCAAGGCTTGAGTGTATATGTACATATATGTTCGAGAACTAAAACCATTTTCCCCATAGGAACAAATGTAAAATAGATTAATCTGTTCCTGGACTCCAGGTTTGTCTAGCAACTGGGTAAAATGATTTTAGCTGAAAAAAACAAAGGATCATCATTGCTATAGTAACGGCATCTAGCTGACAGTAAGATGGCACACGCTGATCTTCCTGACAACATTTATCATGCATCACTAGCAGTCCTGGAGGTGAAGTGCCTCTGTGCTGTGATCAGCTGTGATAGCAAAAATGGCAGCCCAAACAAACATTTGCGAAATCTCATAACTCTCGAGACTTGCCATACCACCAGCAAAGTATCTTGGAAATATTCTTAATTTTTTAGTGTTTCACACTAACAATGAGCTTGAAGCACTGAAGCACTGCACAAAGGGACAGCATGTTGGTGGTACACTTGGGGAACACTTGGTGGCCGCATTATGGAACTAAACCAGTTGCGCAACTTGATTTCCTTGACATTGTATTATTCTAAATAATCTGTGTAATACAAAAAAATGAATAGGTTTTGTACCTCATATAATTTCAAATTCACATATTCTAAACATGCATAAATCAAGAAATCCCTGTACTTAGAAACAAAGCAAGCAAGAAATTCAAGGGAGATGTGTAGATCAGTGATAAAGACCTGCATGGTCTAGACCAGCAGTTCTCAACACTTTTCTTGTTAACCCCCCTCCCCCCCTGACTTATAAAACCATCTACCCAAACCCCCAGTAATCTGATATCGAAGAGAATACTAATTTAGTGACAGACACTAACTCAATATGCAATGGTATACTGCAAAGGATATCATTAGATCAGCCATCTAAATTCCCCTCAAAATCTTCTGTGTATCTACAAACACCAGGTTGAGAACCATTGACCTAGACTCTAGACAGTATATTCAGGTGAGTTCTGTGTCACAAGTTCATTTGATACATACTTTCTGGATAAATATTTCTGAGCTGGATATGTTGCACATTAACCATCTCAGCAGAAGTGTCTGTCATAAACCACTAAGACAGGTTGGATTGGTGTTTGGAAATTAATCAATCCATTTTATATTGATTCCTATTAGGAAAATAGCTACTTTTTTTTTTTTTTTCTATTTCAGAAGGCTTTCAGGAAATAGTGAAATTCATGTAATGAGGTTCCACTATACCATTCATTATGAGAAACCATATGAAACCATATGAGAAAATGAAATTTCTTTCTGCATAGGAACCTAAATTAATTACATATTACCATTGTTCTTTATGGAAAAAATTATGGTTTATTTAGGGCTTTCCTTACTTAAGCAATGCCTTTAAAAGTATATCCTTGTCATAAATGGAAAGTTTACTGTATATGACAGTTTTATTCAAGTTTATGTGAGTGCCTAACCAACTAATAACCCAAACTTCAGACAATGCATCTTGTACAAGAGCTTCATCAGTAAGGAAATTCTATCAAATTCATTCCTTACCTTAAGTCTTATGGTTGGAGTGAATGTGATGGTTGTTGGTTGAGAGCACTGTGTCTGAGTAGAAGGAACTGTGAGAAGGGAATCATCCTTCTCTTGACCCTGCTGGTGGAAGATGAGGCTCTGCAGCATCAGAAACATCCTCTTATTAACTTTATGAGGACACAGCATGGCTGCTTCTCCCATAGTGAAGAGATATCTGTAATAAAAAGACTAGTGGAGAGACTCATAATGCACAAACATGAATTCAGCAAATTTGTCTATGTTGTGTAAGTTGGGAGGAGCAACAATCTAACATACAATAAATAACAATTTGGTTTATCTAATAAATATTAAGAATAATTCATTACTATTATGATGATGATGATGATGATGATGATGATGATCATGATGATGATAATAATAATAATAATAATCGTAATAGTAACAATAATAATAATAATAATAATAATAATAATAATAATAATAATAATAATAATAATAATAATAATAATATCAATAACAACAACGATAATAATGATGCTAATAATGACAAAAAGAAAACAATATTAATAACAATGTTATGTACAGGTGCTCAAGTTATCCCCCCCTCCCCATTGCTGGAAGCCTGTGAGTAAGAGAATGAGGGGGTGTGGAGGGAGGACATTTCATTACCTTGTAACCAGGATTACTTATGTGTCCTATGCAAGTTTCTTTGATTCTTTGTGTTTGGACACTTATTAGTCATGAATAAAATTCTGGCTGTGTATTTCCTTATAACTGGTGTGTAATTTATGTTCTACAGAGAGAGGAAGAGCCAGCTGGTACTGTACAATGTGGGAGGAGTTCTAAGTGTTCAGTTCCGCCAAGTACAGGCAACCCCTATTTAATGAATGGGTTACGTTCCTAAAAACCATTCGTAAAGTGAATTTTCGTTAAGCAAACCAATTATAACAAGTTTAACCCCTGACTTGAACTTCCATTCAGAGTAAACAAAGCGAGAGTGCATCATAGTACAGTGAAAGGTTTAATGAAAGTAAAAATTATGAAGTTAAACATTTAAACAGTTTAATTTAAGACTAAATCATTATAATGTACACTAATGTATGTATGTAACTTTATAATGTAGATGATCTTAAATTTATGAAGGGAGAGAGTGGAGCAGGAAATACGCTAGCTGGCATCCTGTGGAATGTAAACAAAGGGTGCATTATTGTACCGCATACAATACTTATGTACCACATTTCCACAAGGCTTTCCATTTTATCCATTGCAGAGTCATGAGTTCAGGTGGTTCTTTTAGCTTGCAAGGAAGATATGATCTCACCAGCCTCTTAATAGAGTCTGCTGACTTGAAAATAGTAGAGACAGTAGATGGAGTCAAGCCATGGTGGCAAGCAATGCTATTAGTTTTCTCGCCTTTCTCGTGTCAGTGAATAATATCCAGCTTCACTTCAAGATTAAGAGACTTCCTGGTCTTCTTAGCATCGCTAGGTGACATTGCAGGGCGTTTTGGTGGCATGTAGAGTGAGGGAAGATGAGCTGCTGCTGACACTGTTATTGTTTTGAACAAGGAGAGTGAGTGGTGCCCGTGTTGTCCACGAGAGGCGCTGGTGTATTCAAAAGCCTGTCAGCTTGTGTGATACAGCGAAGCTTTCAAACTTGGAAAAACTTACTTGGATAAAATTTTGTTAAAGCGAATTTGGTGTTCGTTAAACGAGCAGATGGTAGTAAAAGGAAACCTTCGTTGTAGCGAAATTTCGTTGTGTGAACCTTCGTTAAGGGGGTTGCCTGTATATACCTATTTGTTGTTGCAATAAATAGACTTGGAAAAGGCTTCGTTTTCTCTGATGCTCACTGCTTCTAGGATAGCATTAAGGGACTCAGAACTCAAGACTGAGTTTGGCAAATGAACCACACAGGGAGGATAAGTAAGAAAACCTGGCCTTGTCACCTGAGTTAGAAAGACGTAAGCGCCTAAGGGAAGCTTTTACCGCTAGAGTTGTGTACTCTGGTCCACGCTGTCTACTAGCTTAGGGCATAGCCAGAGAGACAGGCTGCATGCTGCCTGCACAACCAGCAATGAAGATACAGTAAGGCGACGGGCACGGCACACCACCCATGAGCTTCAACTGGAATGTTTCCTTGCTGGCAGCCTACAGGAGGACCAGTCCTGTGTCTGGCCTCCATAAGACTCATGCAGGTGAAGTGGTGCGTAAGGTCTCCCAGGCCTCCTCTGCCTTGTCACTTGTGGACAATGAGACAGTCGGGGATTACAGTGAAGGGGGATGGCAACGTAACAATAATAATAATAATAATAATAATAATAATAATAATAATAATAAAAATAAAAATAAAAATAATAATAATAATAATAATAATAATAATAATAATTATAATAATAATAATACAGTAAGTCCTTGTTATATAGTAGTTCTTTATCCAGTAAATTCACAGTTATGGTATTTGGAAATTACTACCCTCGATTCGATATACGGCAAGAAAAATTCACAGATACGGTATCTGCTCATGTCATCCGTGAGGGCTTAGCGCAGGGGAGCATGGGTGATGACGTCATCCACGCCACACCTCCCCGCCACTCACAGTACTGACTTTAACTTGACCACCCTTGGAGCCTGTTATCTCTTCCCCTCCCCTCCTTTTTTATTAACTGCATTACATATTACTTACATGCATTACTAATTTGATGAATAAATGGAATATTAAAGGGTCTACTGTAAGCACAAATATATTCATAATAATTATGGCTAACATTTAAAGCCTACTACCAGCGGTGAACCATGCAGCAACTGATAAAGGGCACAGATGGGCCTGCCATCTGGAAGTCGTATAACATCAAGCACGCCTTATTTAATATCATCATTTTGGGACGAAGTGAAGATGTCTACCATGAACTTGGCGTGGAATAAAGTATGGCCAGAATGCGTGCATGACTTCCCAGGTTTCGCTGAAGATGACATCGGTGCGATAGAAACGACATAGTAAATTTGTGCCATAGGGCTGGTTTCGATGAAGTTGATGATGATGATGTTCAAGATCTTTTGGAAACCCATGCTGAACCTCTCTAAAATGGTGAACTTATAGAGCTAGACAAGGCATCACAGGAGGCAGAAAAAGAGGGAGACGAGGAAGAAGAACCTGTGCGTGGCCTGGACATCAAACTCTTAATGTCTTGGTGGTATCGAAAAAAGAAATGTGACCCAAATTCTGCCAGGAGTAGCAAAGTGGCTTAT
The DNA here is from genome assembly GCF_017591435.1 of Portunus trituberculatus. Classification (NCBI taxonomy): domain Eukaryota; kingdom Metazoa; phylum Arthropoda; class Malacostraca; order Decapoda; family Portunidae; genus Portunus; species Portunus trituberculatus. The sequence continues at coordinate 997,184 of NC_059297.1, read as the reverse complement.
GACATAGAGAAAAGTGTCAAGATTTATCAAGAAATCTATGATAGAAAAAAAAAAAAAAAAAAAAAAAAAAGTCCTCCATTTACTCATTCTTCAAGCCAGTCCCTGTCACACCTGCCGACCCTGCTACAGCTGGCCCTTCTACATCCACTGCCGACAGTTCTACAGCTGGCCCTTCCTCCATATCCTCTTTCTTCAAACCACTGAAACGTGCAGTTAGAGTTAAGTGTCGGGAAGGTTTAGTGGCGGCGGTGTTGGACAGGGCTGCCAACCGAACTAGCAGTTTCAGCCTGGATTCTTTGGATGAACAGACTATAAGTACAAAGGCGTTATCTGGCCATGTATGGGGTAACCTTTGCATGTAAGAGGTATTTCTGCTTACACAATTTTATTAAATAGGGTGGAATCAAAAGCTTTTTGTCTTATTAATTCCTCTTCTCTAAGTTTCTTCATCCTCTCACTCACTACTGCAAAGTTGCATCTCTTGCTATTTTTTATGAGTGTTTTCATGCTAACTGCTCTTCTGATCTGCTTACTGCATGCCTCCCTTCCTTCCACAGCCTTGCAGAACAAGACTTTTTTCTTCCTCTCACCTCTTTTCCATCCACCTCTCAAATGCAAGAGCTAACTAGAGCAGTGGCAGACTTACCATTAGGCAACACTAAGTGGTTGCCTAGGGCCCCGAGTTTCTGGGGGACTCATGAAACTCCTCATACACTTATGGTTAACAGAGGTTTTATCATATGCACACATTATTTATGTCTTTGATTAAAATCCATTTGCTAAAATTCCAGCAGATTGATTTTTCCTAGGAATTAAGTGTGTCTCGGAGACTCCTATGGATGTAAAAAGAAAATAGGGCCCCCCTTCAGTCCCCACTATTTTGGATTAGGTCCAGAGGGGGGCCCTCATGCCACCTTTGCCTAGGGTCCCTAGATTCCTAAATCTACCCCTGAATCTGACTTATCAATCATTCATACTTTTTTCTGGTAAAACTCTGGAACTCCCTACCTGCTTCTGTATTTACATCTTACTATGATGTGAGCTTATTTAAGAGGGAGATTTAAAGACATTTATCCCTTTCTTTTGAGTAACTCTCTCAGACATGCACAAGGAGTAGCAACCAAGTGGGCATATTTGTTTAATCTTTCTGTTGCCCATAGCTTGTTTTCTCCTTTTACATAAGAAAAAAGAAATTAGTTCACCTTTTCTCTCTCAATGTGTTCATTATATCAACAGGGTTTACTGCAAGAATATGCATTTACAAATAAATGTTATACATAAAACACATGAAGTGAATGAGTGAGACAAGGAATGCTTTGACAGATGTGGTAATTACTATACCCACTAGTGACAGTATATCTGAAGCTCACAACACATAGCACAAAAAATCTCAAAATGATTATTTTTATCTACAAAAAAAAAAAAAAAATAAATAAAAAAAAATAAAATAAAGAAATAAAAAACTTAAATTGGGTAACTTGAGTAAAGTAGTTACTACAAAGTATTTCCTCCTTAAGAAGTTATTTTAAAATCCAAAACAATATAAAAAACAAAACAAAACTGGCCCCAAGGATTTTGGACATGGGATAGTGGGCCTGTACTACATTTGCTTTCTTTCTTTTCTTCTCTGTTTATGAAAAGGAATAAAATACAAAAACAAATTAATGTTGTAATACAAAAAGCAATATAGACTTACCGATACAGCCTTTCCTCTCCAGCTGCATCAAGTGTATCTGTTCTCAGGAAAAGCACTTCTTTGAGGTGTTCATCACAAGCCTTCAAAATTGGAGCTACCCATTTTTCTACAGCTTTCTGATCTGCTGGAATAAACCAATGCATTAAATGTGGCAATTTTTACCATTTAAGGATAACTAAGATCCTTTTAGGAAAGACAGGAAAATTCTGAAAAAATATGAGCAATTGTATATATATATATATATATATATATATATATATATATATATATATATATATATATATATATATATATATATATATATATATATATATATAGGCATATACTTTCCTTATTATTTCACAAAGATTTATAGAGATTTAAAATAGTTTACATTTAAATCCCATTTAAAGGTCACATGTTCAATCACATGCTTTAGTTTACATCAGTAGTGTCTTTTCTTTTGAGGAGAGAGAGAGAGAGAGAGAGAGAGAGAGAGAGAGAGAGAGAGAGAGAGAGAGAGAGAGAGAGAGAGAGAGAGAATATGAAGTGAAGGATTTCACTTAATACTTGAGGACTCACATGCATTTAGGTCATTATAAGATCCCAATATTTTGCATCTAAAAACTTGATCTTTTCTAGTAGACAACACACCGATCCTGCTGTGTCTTGTGAGATGTAAACGTGTACCTGGTATATGACGTTGGTAGTGACTGTGAGACTGCAGGGCTAATAATCATATATTTTCTATCATTATCTTTTTACATGTATGCAAGGTAAGAGTGTTTAAAGATAGTGGAATTTCAATTGTAAGAAAGTGTGTCTTACCTCAAGAAGTAATGGCATTACACTAAAGAAGGCAGTAGAGCTTGCCTGTGTCAAGATCAAGATCACAAACACATACCGCATATGTTTTGGTTCATACAATGCGTTTACATGCCTGTATTGGACGATCCTATAACTCCACAAGAAGTGACTGACCAGATAAGGAGACTAAAGAGTAATAAAGCCTCTGGGCCAGATGGTTTATCCCCTGGAATTTTAAGAGATTATCACTTCCCTGGATACTATGTCTAGTCACTTTGTTTAATGTGATTTTCGGATCTAATACATATCCTTCAAACTGGATGACAGCAAAAGTGTTCATGATATTCAAGTGTGGTTTATGCAGCCAAGTATCCAATTATAGAGGAATCAGTGTGATACTGTATTGCAAAGCTATACGACATGATCCTGTGTAAAAGACTGAGTGAGTGGTTCTGTCCATATCATAAGCAGGCAGGGGCCCAGACTGGCAGAGGCTGCCTAGAAAACATTGTAGCATTAGGCCTGTTTACTGATCTAGCAAGAAAGAAAAATATTAAACTGTTTGTAACTTTTGTAGATTTTGAAAAGGCATATGACAGAGTTCGACGTGATGTTCTTTTCTGGCATTAAAAAGACTTGGATGTGGCAAGACTATGCTGTTGTCAATTACAGCAATGTATAGTGACTAACTGTGTAATCGGTACTGCCCTTGTTACTGTCTCCATTGGTGTACAGCAGGGTTCTCCAATCTCCTGTCTGCTGTTTGTCCTCTATGTCAACGATCTCATTCATATGATTAAGCAAGGCTGTGGCTACGACGGGTTTTTGGGCTGGTTGCATATACTTAGCTTAATGGATGATACTGTACTATTATCTACATCTAAACATTCAACGATTTGTAAACTCGAGATGCTCAGTAGGTTTTGTACAACAAGTGGAATGAAGATAAATAACAGCAAAACTAAGTTCTTCGTTACAAATGGCACTCAGGATGACAAACAACAGATGGTGGTTGACGACATAGTAGTTGAGGCTTGTGAGCGGTACGAATACCTAGGCAGTCCCTTCACTGCCAATGGCTCTTCCTCCACGACAGTGAAGGTACACGCAGAAAATAAAATATGCCATGTACTTACATTTATTACTTTTGCAAACAAGAACAGTGATATTCCTTTTTACATCAAGCAAAAAGTTTTTGAAGCGGCGTTAACATCTTCCTTGTTGTACGGCTGTGAATCGTGGCTAAATGGTGACATAAAACCAGTCAATAGATTATACATGTGGTGCATTAAGCAGTTGTTGGGGGTGAGACGGACAACATGCAATGATCTGTGTTTATTGGACTTAGGATACCCTCCTCTACGTGCATTTATTCTTAGCAAACAACGTAATTTTTTCCCGATCAAGTGGAGGGAGAGACACTTAATGGAAGATGATCCTTTAGCTCATTCGATCAGTACAATATTTACTTATAATCACAACACGTCTCGCTATATCCATGACTTACTAGAAAACGAGGTAGATGATGTACACATTGCTCTGATGGATTTGAAACAAAAATCGTCAAACTCATCATCAAATAGAATTCAACTTTATTGTTCCCTAAATCCAAGTCTTGTAACACATGACATATATAAATTGAAGGCAGGTGTAAGAGAGACAGAGCGAATATCATGGTCTAGGTTGTGTTTAAGCGCTTACTCCCTTGCTGTGGAGGAAGGGCGTTGGAACAGGCGAGGGAGAGGCAGGTTACCAATGGAGGAGCGGCTTTGTAGGTGTGGAAATATTCAAACAGAGAAACATGTTATAGAACAGTGTGCAATGTCTACCCAGCTAAGACAGCAGTTCGGTATTACTACCATGGAAAACTTCTTTGTAAATAGGACAGATCATAAAATTGTATGTCATGCTATTCATGAAATTTTGAACCTATATGCCTAATTGTGTTAGAATATGCCAGCTACTATGGGTGTCGTATGTTTAACCCCTTCAATACGGTGACGCCTATGTCGGCGTCATGAAGCCCCAGTAGAATATACGGTGATGCCTACGTAGACGTCATATTTCTTTTCTGAGCTTTCTTCAGTTCAGTTGTCCCGTATAGTGTGTTGGATACCAACTACACACGCCGTATGCTGTCCTTGAAATCCTAGTGCTCCTCCCACCATCCTTGTCTCCACCAATCACTAAAGATAAGCTACATGCGTCCCGTTTTGTGTCTAAAATTACCCAATGGCATAGACTGTTCCCATCTCTCTCTCTCTCTCTCTCTCTCTCTCTCTCTCTCTCTCTCTCTCTCTCTCTCTCTCTCCCATCTCCCATCTCCCTTTCCTCCTCCCCTCTCCTCTCAAAGATAAGTTACATGCGTCCGCCTTGGAACATTTGTGGCACACACACACACACACACACACACACACACACACACACACACACACACACACACACACACACACACACACACACACACTCACACACACACACACACACACACACACACACACACACACACACACACACACACACACACACAAATACAAAACAAAAATTTTCTAATTTTCTCTCTCTCTCTCTCTCTCTCTCTCTTTTTCTCCGAAGAGAGAAGCGTCCACTTTCCTCTTCGAAGGCGATATAATGACTAAAAAATAGCAGCATAATACACAAAGATGACAAGTATGACAAGCTTGCATGAGTTTCCCGTGCTCGGGCGCGCAGCACTACCACCCGTATATCATACAGGCGGGCTTTTTTAACATCCGGCGCGAAGGGGTTAAGTCATTATATAATAAGTATTTTTCATTTGGACCATAATTAACATATTATGTTGTGGTGATGATGGTTTACCTTTGGTTTCGGTATTTTTTAGAAATTTGTGACATGTGATTCTGTGGTCAATAAATAATCTATCTATCTATCGTGGTGCATGGTCACTTAGCAAATTCTTCCTGACTGATGTCATTTTATGTGAATTACCAGTAAGCATGTCCTATTATATATTGGTACCTTGAGAGAAAGAGTTGTCTTGTGGTGTAGTACCTTTCATCACTTTGTTTACATCTGCGAAGATGTCTGGGGTTTGATTTTTGAGCCTTTGTTACCGTCAACCACTGTCTCAATACTGAATCTTGGCCTCATAAGACATAGGGTCATTTTCTGAGACCTTTTTTGAAGAAAAAGGTACATCTTATGAACTGTCAGATATAATGCCTAATGGAGTAGGCAGTAGTCACCTGCCGCCCGGTGGAATACTCCAGGAGAGGTACTTACGGGGATGTAGGCAGTGCTGCAGACTGAGTGATTCCCCGTGTCCTCTCTTCCCGGTTCCCTTTGTGGTCTCATTTATACAATTGAGCAGCTGCAGCCTGCCCTCTAAAGACAACTTCTACTACTTCCTACAGTACACTACAACACCTTACACTTTTACACTCTCTTCAAATCAAAATTTAATAATGGCTTCACCACGCCCTGCCTCGGAGTCCCCTCTGGGAGGGACCATAAATGTCCCCAGGTCGGACTGCCCTCTGCTGTCGACCTTGGGTGTCTTGACACTTCATCTAATACTTTCACTATCAATTTCTGCAACATTCGTGGCCTTCGTTCTAATTTTCAATCTGTGGAACACCACCTCTCCTCTACTAAACCTCATCTTCTCTTCCTAACCGAAACACAGTTGTCTGTGACTACTGACAGCAGCCCCTTTTCTGTTCCCTCCTACTTGCTCTATCCTCATTTTCAATCCAAAGCTGGATGTTGCGCATACGTGCGTAACGACACCACTTGCTCTCGTGCCCACAATCTTGAATCTTCAGAATTTTCTACCATCTGGCTAAGACTTCAATGTCACTCTCTAACTAAATTCATCTGTGCTGTATACCTCTCACCTAATTCCTCTGACTATGTAAAATTCTTTGACTATTTGACTTCCAAGGTGGAGCACATCTTATCTCACTTTCCTTTTGCTGAGATCTCCATTTTAGGGATTTCAATGTTCACCACCAGCTTTGGCTTTCATCTTCTTTCACTGACCAACCTGGTGAACAAACCTTCAACTTTGCTATCCTTCATGACCTAGAGCAGCTAGTGAAGTTCCCTACCCGTATTCCTGACCGCCTTGGAGACACGCCCAACATTCTTGATCTTTTCCTAACCTCCAACCCTTCTGCTTACTCTGTTAAACTTTCCTCTCCGTTGGGCTCCTCCGACCACAATCTAATTTCCGTTACCAGTTCTATCACTCCAGTGCAGCCTCAGGACCCGCCTAAGCGGAGGTGCTTCTGGCATTTTAACTCTGCTAAGTGGGAGGAACTAAGGCAGTACTATTCTGATTTCCTTGGGATGATTATTGTTTTCATGTCAGAGATCCTTCTCTTTGTGCCGAGCGCATAACAGAGGTGATTATCTCTGGCATGGAGCTATACATTCCTCATACTTTCTCTAACCCTAAAGCTAAAAAGCCTTGGTTTAACTCTGCTTGTTCTCGTGCTGTCAATGATAGAGAGGCGGCTCACAAACGGTTCCGTAGCCATCCAACTGCTGAAACTCATGCCCTATATATTTCTGCCCGTAATCATGCCAAATCTATTCTCCAACTTACTAAAAACTCTTTCATCAATAGAAAATGTCAAAGTCTTTCCAATTCTAACTCCTCTCGAGATTTCTGGCATCTAGCCAATAATATCTCTAACAACTTTACTTCTTCGTCTTTCCCTCCTTTACTTCATCCAGATGGCTCTACAGCTGTCTCTTCTTTTCTAAAGCTGAACTCTTCGCTCAAACCTTTGCTACCAACTCAACTTTGGATGATTCTGGGCATATTCCTCCTACTCCTCCACCCTCTGACTACTTCATCCCTAAAATTAAAATTCTTTATAAAGACGTTTTCCTGGCCCTCTCTGGCCTTGATTCTCGGAAGGCTTACGGTCCGGATGGAGTCCCTCCTGTTGTTCTCAAAACTGTGCTTCCGAACTCGCTCACTGCCTGGTCAAACTCTTTCATCTGTGTCTCTACTTCTATTTATCCTTCTTGCTGGAAGTTTGCTCACATTCAACCTGTCCCTAAAAAGGTGACCACTCCAATCCTTCTAACTACCGCCCTATAGCTTTGATTTCCTGCCTTTCTAAAGCCTTTGAGTCTATCCTTAATAGGAAGATAATGAGGCATCTATCAGCTCACAACCTTCTCTCTGATTGCCAGTATGGTTTCCGTAAAGGCAGATCTACTGGTGATCTTCTTACTTTCCTAACTGAATCTTGGTCATCCTCTTTTAGGGACTTCGGTGAAACCTTTGCTGTCGGCCTTGACATATCGAAAGCCTTCGATAGAGTCTGGCACAAATCTTTAATTTCTAAACTACCCTCCTACGGATTCTATCCTTCTCTCTGTACCTTCATCTCCAGTTTCCTTTCCGATCGTTCTATTGCTGCTGTAGTAGACGGTCACTGTTCTTCCCTAAAACTATCAACAGTGGTGTTCCACAGGGTTCTGTCCTATCACCCACTCTCTTTCTATTATTCATCAATGATCTCCTAAATCTGACTCAATGCCCTATCCACTCCTATGCTGATGATACCACCCTGCATTATTCAACAGCGTTCAACAGACGCCCAACCCAACAACAATTAAATGACTCAAGGCGAGATGCTATAGGACGCCTAACTTCTGATCTTTCACTTGTTTCTGATTGGGGCAGAGAAAACCTGGTTTTGTTCAATGCCTCAAAAACTCAATTTCTACAACTATCTACTCGACATAACCTTCCAGACAACTATCCTCTCTTCTTCAATAACACTCAACTTCCCTCTCCTCTACATTAAACACACTCGGTCTATCCTTCACTAAAAATCTAAACTGGAAATTTCACATCTCTACTCTTGCTAAATCAGCTTCCAAGAAGTTAGGTGTCCTATGGCGTCTTCGTCCATTTTTCTCCCTCCCAGCTGCTTGCTCTGTACAAGGGCCTTATCCGCCCGTGTATGGAGTATGGCTCTCATGTCTGGGGGATCCACACACAGCTTTACTAAACAAGGTGGAATCTAAAGCTTTTCGTCTTATCAACTCTTCTCCTCTAACTGACTGTCTTGATTCTTTAAGTCACCGCCGCAATGTTGCATCTTTATCTGTCTTCTACCGCTGTTTTCATGCTGTCTGCTCTTCTGAACTTGCTAACTGCATGCCTTCCCCTCCTGCGGCCTCGCTGCACAAGACTCTCTACTTCTTCTCATCCCTATTCTGTCCATCTTCCTAATGCAAGAGTTAACCAGTATCTTCACTCCTTCATTCCCTACACTGGTAAACTCTGGAACTCTCTACCTGTGTCTGTATTTCCACCTGCCTATGACTTAAACTCTTTCAAAAGAGGAGTGTCAAGACACCTCTTACGTTAACTGGACCCTCCTTTTAGATTTTTTTGTGTTTTTTTTCTCTTTCTACTTTCCTCTTAACAGGGCCTGGCAACCAGCGGGATTTTTTTTTTCCAACACTTTGTTTGCCCTTGGCCAGTGCCCTTGTAATGTAAAAAAAAAAAAAAAAAAAAAAATGTATATAGACTCTGCCGCAATACCGAACAAGTGACATCTATAAATAGACTGATGCAAAACTGAAACAGTGACATCTATAAAATAGACTATGCCACAAAGCTGAACAAACAACTGAATCTATACTCAAATGTTACTTAAGTTTGACTGTATGTATGTCAATATATTTATATGAATGTTAAGAGGTACTCATATCCAGGACTTGTGACCTGGATGTAATTTACTTCCCCTTTTCTTCATATTTTTTCATATTTTTAAGCAATGCAGCTGGCATTTGGAACAGTACTTTACTCCTTGACATGATACTCAAAATAAAAAAAAATTCTTAAAAAATACAAAAATTCTGAATATTACCGTATTTGATGGCTCATAAAACGCCTGGGCTTATAAGACACACCAAGTTTTGGCAGACATTGAAATGAAAAAAAAAAAGTAAATAAGTGGGTTTAATTAAGGCCTGAATATGAATTGAAGGATTTCACCTGACATTTTTTTTTTTTTTTTTTTACATTACAAGGGCACTGGCCAAGGGAAAACAAAGTTGGAAAAAAAAAAATCCCGCTGGTTGCCAGGCCCTGTTAAGAGGAATAGTATAAAGAGAAAAAACAAAAAAATCTAAAAGGAGGGTCCAGTTAACGTAAGAGGTGTCTTGACACTCCTCTTTGAAAGAGTTTAAGTCATAGGCAGGTGGAAATACAGACACAGGTAGAGAGTTCCAGAGTTTACCAGTGTAGGGAATGAAGGAGTGAAGATACTGGTTAACTCTTGCATTAGGAAGATGGACAGAATAGGGATGAGAAGAAGTAGAGAGTCTTGTGCAGCGAGGCCGCAGGAGGGGGGAAGGCATGCAGTTAGCAAGTTCAGAAGAGCAGACAGCATGAAAACAGCGGTAGAAGACAGATAAAGATGCAACATTGCGGCGGTGACTTAAAGAATCAAGACAGTCAGTTAGAGGAGAAGAGTTGATAAGACGAAAAGCTTTAGATTCCACCTTGTTTAGTAAAGCTGTGTGTGGATCCCCCCCAGACATGAGAGCCATATTCCATACACGGGCGGATAAGGCCCTTGTACAGAGCAAGCAGCTGGGAGGGAGAGAAAATGGACGAAGACGCCATAGGACACCTAACTTCTTGGAAGCTGATTTAGCAAGAGTAGAGATGTGAAATTTCCAGTTTAGATTTTTAGTGAAGGATAGACCGAGTGTGTTTAATGTAGAGGAGAGGGAAGTTGAGTGTTATTGAAGAAGAGAGGATAGTTGTCTGGAAGGTTATGTCGAGTAGATAGTTGTAGAAATTGAGTTTTGAGGCATTGAACAAAACCAGGTTTTCTGCCCCAATCAGAAACAAGTGAAAGATCAGAAGTTAGGCGTCCTATAGCATCTCGCCTTGAGTCATTTAATTGTTGTTGGGTTGGGCGTCTGTTGAACGCTGTTGAATAATGCAGGTGGTATCATCAGCATAGGAGTGGATAGGGCATTGAGTCAGATTTAGGAGATCATTGATGAATAATAGAAAGAGAGTGGGTGATAGGACAGAACCCTGTGGAACACCACTGTTGATAGTTTTAGGGAAGAACAGTGACCGTCTACTACAGCAGCAATAGAACGATCGGAAAGGAAACTGGAGATGAAGGTACAGAGAGAAGGATAGAATCCGTAGGAGGGTAGTTTAGAAATTAAAGATTTGTGCCAGACTCTATCGAAGGCTTTCGATATGTCAAGGCCGACAGCAAAGGTTTCACCGAAGTCCCTAAAAGAGGATGACCAAGATTCAGTTAGGAAAGTAAGAAGATCACCAGTAGATCTGCCTTTACGGAAACCATACTGGCAATCAGAGAGAAGGTTGTGAGCTGATAGATGCCTCATTATCTTCCTATTAAGGATAGACTCAAAGGCTTTAGAAAGGCAGGAAATCAAAGCTATAGGGCGGTAGTTAGAAGGATTGGAGTGGTCACCTTTTTAGGGACAGGTTGAATGTGAGCAAACTTCCAGCAAGAAGGATAAATAGAAGTAGAGAGACACAGATGAAAGAGTTTGACCAGGCAGTGAGCGAGTTCGAAGCACAGTTTTTGAGAACAACAGGAGGGACTCCATCCGGACCGTAAGCCTTCCGAGAATCAAGGCCAGAGAGGGCCAGGAAAACGTCTTTATAAAGAATTTTAATTTTAGGGATGAAGTAGTCAGAGGGTGGAGGAGTAGGAGGAATATGCCCAGAATCATCCAAAGTTGAGTTGGTAGCAAAGGTTTGAGCGAAGAGTTCAGCTTGCAGACTCACATGTATTCAAATTATTAGATCCCAGTATTTTGTATTTAAAACTTTAAAATTTGCTACTAGTCTACATACCTATCTTGCTGTGAGATATAAACTTGTGCCTAGCTGGAATATAGTATCAGCACTAACTGTGAAAGATTACAGGCCTAATAATCACAATTTTTCTTTTTTCATCATTTCTTTTTACATACTGTATATGTAAGGTAAGAATGTTACATGATAGTGCAATTTTAATTGTGTGAAAATGTGTCTTACCTCAAGGAGTAACACTGTAAAGAACCTAGTAAGTCTTACCCCATGCTTAATCCCTCCATTCCCACAGCAAACTTACACCATGTTTAACAGCTCAAGGAAAAGAAACAAAAGAAATACTTGAGGTGCCCTTTCTCATTTCCTTTGAGAAGACACCCAGCCGGTTTCTACTCCCAGGTACCACCCATCAGGCCAATTCCCTATTTGCCTCTAGCCTTAAAGGTCATAGAGGGGAGGGAGGAAAGGAAACTCAATTATAATTAACAAGTATGGATAAGTATGTAGATAAAAATGGATTTTACATTAAAAATCCTATTTGTTATTACACATACTACTATCCATAATTATTAATCATTGCTTAAGAACTTAATCCCAAGTATAGGAGGGACGGTGACCTCAACCCTAAAAACAACTTTCACTCCCTAAGGCATACACTCTTACAAACCTAATACTTACAAGGCAAAGGCCATATCCTGAGGAGGGTGCAGCACTTGTATCCAATGACAAAGGGACAAAACCAGAGGAGTGAGAGGAGCATCACAAATCTCACTACAAGAATGCTCCAATGACCCTGAACCCCACAGAGGACAATACACAGAACCGTATGTATAAGGAACCCAAAAGAAAAATTATTGATTTATCCTGAAAGCTAACACAACATGGCCAAGAGAAAAGGTATCCAAATACCAATGAGTAATATCCCTGAGATAATAAGAAGCAAAAGTGGACATACTCTTCCAGGTTCTTGCCCGAAGAATGGCAGGAATATTCCGAATCTTCTTGAACAAGAGTCATCGCCACTGCTCTAACTTCATGTGCCTTCAATCGAACCAAGCGGTGGCATAGTGGATAAGGTGGTGAGCGTGGGATCGGGCAGACGTCCACACGTAGGTTCGAATCCCACCACATGCAGCCTTAAAACACTTTGCCATTTGTCGAGTGGTTTAAAGTTACCTACATATCACCATGATACCCAGGTTCTAGATGGTTACACTCAAGATGAGCTTGGGCGGTGATATGGGCCCTAATATAGGTACCACTATAAATAAAATTGCCTGCGCCACTAATGGGCAGAAGCTGAACAGCACTTCCCATACACTCTTCAAGTGTGCCTACATGCACTATAGGCCTTATCGTAAAAAAAAAATAAATAAATAAAAAAAAAAAAAAAAAAAAGTCCTCAGAAACATCCTCATGTGCACTCTGGATAACCTGACATATCCAGTGAGAAAATAGTACAAAGGTGCACCATACGCCGAGGTTCAGTAACAGTCACATCTAGGATGACAACCCCTGGTCATATGAAGGTACTCCCTGACTGCTCTGACTGGGCATGAAAGCCAGTCCCTCCAAAAGAGCAGGAATGGTGAAGTCAGACTGAGATTCATCCCCTGGGAGTTGAGTATTCACTAGGAAATCAGGGGCTAAAGAAAACGTCATAGAAGACCAACCCTTAAAGTGAAGAACTTCCGATGAAAGCCCATGCAGTTCCCTAACTCAATGAGTAGATGCTAAAGTCAAGAGAAAAAAAAGACTTTAGTGTAACATTCCTCAATGAATCCAAATAAAGAGGCTCATAAGGGGACTTCATTAACGAACATAAAACTAAGGAAGAATCCCACACATGAATGTGTGGTGAATGGGGAGGAGCCGACTTGGCAAATCCCTGAAGCAGAGATGACAGATCCAAATCCTGTGAGATATCCAAGCCAGCCTCCTGGAAAATGGGGGGTAAAGCTGAATGATACCCCCTAATGGATGGCATGGACAAATGCTTTATGTCCCAAAGAAAAATTAAAAAGTCCGCTAAGTCCGCTTTCTTCGGCTGGGTACCAGGTCTGACTTGGGCAGATTGATCTGAATACCCAAATGAGCACACAACCACAAAACAGCACAGATGGTGCCAATGCACCCTTGGAGAGTGGGCCTGTGACCAGCCAATTGTCCAGGTAATGGTGTAGGGAGATATCGTGTCGATGAGCCCATGAAGACACTGGCGCCATCATCTTGGTGAAGACCTGCAGGACGGCGGTGAGGCCAAAACAAAGAACTTTTAACTGAAAAACCTTGCCTCACCAAACAAAATACAGGTACAGTGTACTTGCGAGAACAAGGGTGGATTGGAACTTGGAAATACGCATCCCTCAAATCCAGTGACACCTTCCAATTCCCTACATTCATGGACTCCAAAACTGACACCACCATCTCCATCCTGAAGGGGCTGATCACTAAAACTTGTTCAAAGCTGAGAGGTCGAACACAGGTCTCCAACCCCGTTACCTTGGGAACGAGGAACAGACAGGCATAAAAGCCTTCTTCTAGCTTGCCTACCACAAGCTCTATGGTCTCTTTGTTCAGTAAGTCCAAGGTCATATGATGATCCAACCTCACTGCATAACTCTCAAATTCTATGGGTCTGGCAGACAAAGGAGGGGGATGCAAAAATGGGAGAACATACCCATAATGCAGTCTTCACTACCCACTCTCTTGCACCAACCTCCATTCACTCTCTCCAGTGCTGCTGCAGGCAAGTGCCCACAGGCACAGGAAAGCAAACAACTTCCCTATCGAAATCTACTCTGACCATGGGATCCTCCACTGCAAGAACCCCTGGCCTGAAAGGCCTGGGGACAGGAGCCAACAAAGAGGCACTAAGAAACGCATCCTTCCTCGTCTACCCTTTTTACCTTGCTCCCACAGGGTGCAGAGGCTGAACCCTGAAAAGAAGAAGCCAACCGCCATACCACAGAAGAGAGTGCACATTGTTGAGAAGCCAAGTGCTCATTGTCCTGCACCATGGCCACCACAACTGGGTCGAATAGCACATCAAAAGAGGGAGAAGAAAGAAGCTGGCACTTCTCCCTATCCGAAAAGGTACGAGGCAACAAATCCACTACAGCTTGCCTCCATAACATAAGGAGTCTACAACGTAGCTCCTCAACAGGATGAAGAATGTCCTTATTAGCCTTGGCCCATGCCAATAAAAATTCCAAAACATCCTGCTCTGTGATAGAAGCAGCACCAGCCCATGTAGCCAAAACCAGGTCTGTCCAAGAGGCAATGTCAGCCATGGAACCACACTTTCTACATTTGCACCAACAGGCGGGAGGAAACAGACCACCCAGCTCCTTATTAGTCGGAAGAGGAGTCAGTGAGGTCCCCTCAAGCAACTGAAAATTGACTGAGCAAGGCTTAGGCTCCCTCAGGAACCTCCATTGGACTTCCTCACAGACAGCTTGAGCCATAAGTGACCGTGGGAGAGTAAGTGAGAGGTTGAGTGCATCCAGAGAATGACCAACCACTCCCTCCATCCTCCTGCTGGTCACGGATAACCTTCGGCTCACGGGAGCCCGAGTTCAAGGCATGGTGCAAGTCCTGGTTAACGGCAGTAGCCTTCCTGGTCCAATACTGTGTACATCCTGGCAAACCTGCCTGAAGGATACCCAAGAGAAGCCGGCTTCCTGTCATTGGCCTTCAGGTAAGCATTGTTGGCTTGCTCCCTAAAGAACTGGAGGGGTTGAGCCCTAGCGAGGAGAATCGGCCCTCCCTGTGACTCAGGTGCACCAGCTCCGGCCGCAAGAGGACCCTCTTGCTCAAGCCTTTGGCCCCTCGCGTCCTCAAACACTGAATTGATGTAATCCATCATGCGATGGTACATGGAGGCCGATGGGGGCTGGGTCTCATCCTCCTCCAGCCCCCCGGGGATGTGGAGGGACGGGGCAGGTCCTGGAGACAAGGAGGCTGGGCTCTGCCACCCTGAACAAGAAGGCCGGGGGGAACCATGGAGTACCTGTCTATCAGTGCTATCCATGAGGAGAAGGTCACTATCCCGGAGACGGGCAGTCCGGGGGGTGCCTCCAGGAGCGGAGACGCCAGCCTCAGAGGGGAAGCGCACACCTCGAGGGGAGGGGAGGTCCTGGTGCCTCTCTGGTGTAAGACAGTGGGTTTGGTAGGACGTAGGGGGGTCGGCTGACTCTGAGCCCCTAGCGGCCGAAAGGACATAGGTGGCAGCCCGTGGAAAGGGCGTGGGCAAGCCACCTGGTAGGCGAAGGGGCAGAGCATCACCCTTGCCTGGGCCCTCACCCTGGGCCTTGTGGGAGGGGCCAGGAGCAGTGCACTGGTCCACCCTCTCCCTGTCCCCCCCCACCGACCGAGCCTGGGAAGGAGCCAGGGCACCGGTCACCACTGAGGTGGGGCGGGACTTCTTGATCCTTCTAGCGTCATCCTTAGGAGGATGAGAACGCTTGGAAGCCACCTCAAGCCCCCGGACAGCCCCCCCTGGCCCCCTGACTTGATGTGACTGCACACACCTTTTTGCATCAGGACTCTGGGGGGACAGGACACTGAACTTCATCAGGTCTCTGTCCGAGGATGAAGGGAGAGCTGAAAGAGGTGGGTCAGTAGCCAGGGAAGACACAGGGTTATGTAACTCTCCCAACCGTGAAGACACCAGGCTGTCAACAGAAGCAAGGAGTTGCTCCTGCCAGGATTCCAAAAACAAGGAAAGATCTATAGAGACTGGAGCCTTAGACCCCTGCTGAGATGCTGAATCATCAGCAGTGAGCTCATCCTGAGAAATTACACTGCCTGCCTGAAGGGCAACACCTCCAACAGAAATAGCAGAGGAGACCTGAGAGCTAGAATCCCCAGACATATGGCTCGTGTTACTGCTGATACCATACCGGATATGAGAGCCCTTAGACTTACCCTTTAAGTTAGCTTTAGACTCCCGCTTGCGCCTCAACCCGCATTGATACTTGTAGGCGGTAAGAATCTTATCCTTGCTCCAGCCAGAACACTCATCACACCTCTTACCTAGGCTGCAGAACTCCCTGCACTTGATACAGACCGAATGAGGATCATGGAGGACACTACCCAAGACCCTGGAACAGTCAGGCCTAGAGCAAATCCGCCTCGTGGGCTGTGGCAAAGGAGACGTAAAAACTGCAGAAGGACCGGCAGGGGCGTCCATATGGCTGGCCAAAACACCCTCCAATGACGGGAACAGACCGCCCCGGAGACACAGGAACATCACTAGAATCTTCCTCCATAGAAACAGGAGGAAAAAGAAGGCGAAAAAAAGGCGAGGAAGAAAGGAAGCAGCGGCGGAAATGCAGGTCTACTCGCTCTGCGCGCCGAGAAATAACTGACTGGTTGTCCACGCAGTGTGCTGGCGGCAGCAATGAGCACCGCGCTGCCAGGTGTAGCGCTAAAGCGAGCGGTTTCTCGGCGAAAAGGTATGTGGAGCAGTGAAACTGCTATATTTTGTATGAAAAACAGGTGTCTGTGACAGAAACTGGTATACTAACCAAATGGTTGATTGATGGTTATGTCATAGAAGACACAAAACACGGCAGGATATGTAAATTTAAAAGAAAAATAGAAGTAAGTTCCCATTATATATACCACCTTCGAGACAGATTAGCAGAGTAAACGAGACACTAATCATCAAACGATTGCCTGTGGGTGACACTGTAGCACCGGGGATAATAATACTAAGTTTTTAGTTTTTAAGGTGATGGCCTAGTGTAGCGACAAATGGTGCAGACAGATACACCCCATAGGAAGAGAGAGTAGCCAGCTCATGAATTAAAAGTATTAAATTCACTTGCTTTGTAATCAGAAGTTTAACAAATTTTTCACTCCAGTAAGTAGAGCTGTTCAGGAAAGTGTCTTTCAGTAATGTAACTTCATTAGTAATGGCAATCAAAATAACTTTTAGTCACTCTACACCAATCATAGTGGGGCAACTGACAAATGCTTGGGAGGGGGAGGAAGCAAGGCCCACTAGGGGGCTTGAGCATGGGAGAGACATTGGTATGAGATTCTCACAGTACTCTCCAATCCTTCACCTGAACAGGTCAGTACTCCCCGCTCTCATAAAAATTTAACGTAACTTTAATAAGAAATAGTGCTTATAGTCATATAATTTAATTACTATACAGTACCCTCCCGTCCTTCACCCGAGCAAATAGAAACGACTGCTCTCTCTCTTCCAGTGTGTCCACATGTGTGTGTAGTATATTTTTTATAGAAGATTTTGTAGGAATAGAGGAAAGCAAAATTATTAATTCCTGGCAGTGGAGGGTGAAGTGAAGAGGGGGGGGGGATTGTCACCCACTATGGTACATCCTCAAACCCCGCTTTTCTTCTCATGTGTAACTAGGTTCCCAAAGACAATGTTAAGGGTGTGTGTTCAAGGAAGTGACACCATGTGGCACACTTCTCTCTGTTAAAGATACACTGCGGCCTCAAAGACGAGTAAGTGTTTTCTTGTTTCTTTCCATGAGCTGTGAAGCCACGTGAGCCACAGCACAAGTGGAAAGCCACGTGTGTCACTGCTGCTCAATTGCGAGGCTGCGAAATTAATTATGTGTAATTTCTTTATTCTGCATTGTATTTTGTAGTGAGTGAGTGTATCCTCTCTCTGGTGAGCTGGACTGTAAACAAACGAATGTGATTATGGGGAGAGAAGTTCATTTAATATCATTCCATTTATTTGCTGTAGAATGTGTGAATTTGTAACAGTCAATGTGTTTCAGTCAAAATTAAAAAACCAGTACCTTGATCACAGCTACTGCTACCATTTGTCAAAATAAATTTAAAAGTCTTTCATAATCTTTCCTCTATTCATCATAAGTAATTTTATTCATGTATTTACTTTATTTATTTATCTATTTATTTATTTTCCCCCCACATTACAACACCACACTAATTGTCTTTGCATACTGCACTATTACACTCTGCACATATCTCGCTGAGCAGAAAAGCACACACAAAATTGCTACGTCCTCTACACCTCATTAAGTGGCCACAGTACGGGAAAAGCAACCCCAGAGAGCCACCCTGTAGACACACAACACAAACACCAACTCCATCAAGTAGCCGATGACGAGCAGCCACAAATATGAACCCTGGAAGCATCTGCCGTGTTCTGAGCCTTAGTAAGTCATGCATGACTTTCCTATTGGATGAAGAAAGTAGCTTTTCTCTCTCTCTCTCTCTCTCTATCTCTGTCTCTCTCTTTCTCTTTATACCATGTGGGCTATCACAGGAATTTATGGGCACTGTTATCAGCATTTAGATCCACATATCGATGTGAACAGATATTTCCACACATGAAGTACGTCCTCAACCCCTATCACAGCAGGTTTACAGTGGATCACTCTGAGGATATGAAGCTCAAGATGTCCAGATGTTTACCTGAAATTACAATTTTGGCCAAAGGGAAGTAAGGGTAAGGATTACATTAATATGGTAAGTATAAATTCAAAATATAAATTACTTTTAGCTACAAAGAATACTAAATGCTATAAAAATTTTACATTATGTTATGCATGTCCAGGAAAATATATTTTATCTTGATTTCAATGGTCACTACATACTATAAAATTATGATTTAAAATTTTCATAGGTTAGGGGTGCTATATAGAGCTGAAGATATCACACCTGGGATGCAAGGTAGTAAGATAAATAGTATTAATTATCAACTGGCACACTTTGTTCAAAAGATTGCTGACCCCTGATTTACTGTATTTAATCTCTTCACTCTGGGCAATAGAAAACGGCTCCCAGCACCATATCTAGGCTGGGAGGTGGTGGGGGGACACCTGACTTAGAGGCAGCTCTCTCTCTCTCTCTCTCTCTCTCTCTCTCTCTCTCTCTCTCTCTCTCTCTCTCTCTCTCTCTCTCTCTCTCTCTCTCTCTCTCTCTCTCTCTCTCTCTCTCTCTACAGAAACACAAACAATAATAGTAAGTAATTTTTCAAACTATGTACACCCATTATGAAATAAAAACACAAATTTTTGAGAAAAAAATTATAATTTGCCTGTTCTCCACCATTTTCAAGACAAAACTTTCATTTTTATGATAAACTAATCTACTTGTTCCAAAAAAAAAATAAGTTAGTAAATAAAATAAAATTATTGCCAGAAGAGCACATCAGTACCTATCCTAGTATTAGCTAATCTTTTACCTTTGTAATAACGATGAAAGTCAAGTAAGCCATAGTATCATAAACGACATACATTCTGAAAGATCTCTTACATTATAAGGAAAAAGAAAACACATCATCTTAGCAGAAAGCAGCCACGGCACAGTGTGCGCATCATCTGATATCTTACAAGCACCATGAGGATGAAAAATACTCGACCTCATGTTGAAGGGGTTAAAAAACATGTAAAGAAAAACAAGCTGAGGTATCTATAGGGACCTGGAACAGAATAATGGAAATTAAAATTCATTTCAATGGGAAGATTTCCTATACATGCAAACTGTTACAAACTACCACAAAACAAATGAAGCTCGAAGTCAAGGTACATACCACTGTTTAATGAATTGAAAGCAGAATGTCCATATGACCATATCTGAAAGTTCACTATATCTAACAGTCATTACGACAAGACATTTTCTGAAGACTCATATTGTTATATAGGGCAAGTCATTTAGTAATGTATATTGAGGTGGCACAAGTGCATTACATAAAGAGGGAAAAGATCTGTTATGCATTTCATTCAAAATCTTGTGACTTTTCATATTTAACATGCTACTTATAGCATCAATTTTCATAGGTTAAATAAGTACATTGACACTCAACAAAGAAAGTAAAAATCTTCCAACTCACTTTCAATATCATCACCATGGAGAGTGTATGTAAGGAGTGTAACAGTGTCCATCATGGAGGAAATGAGCTCAGTTCCAACAGAAAATGATGACAGAGGTATGACAAGTTGGTGGTGCAGGTCCTCAGCACGATCAGCAGGGACATGTTTCATACTGTTGCTTAGTACCTTCAGCACTTGCAGCAGAGTGTAAGATCCCACCTGCAACAAAGAATAACTAATTAATAACAATAAGAGTAGATGATCAATGAATATGTAAAAAGCTCAACATTCTAAGCCAGCAAATATTTTTATATTTGAAACATTATTTAAGGGCATGTTGCAGTCAAGATTTAAATTATTTTTTTTTTTTTTTATTTTATTTATTTATTTTATTTTTATTTATTTATTTATTTATTTTTTTTTTTTTTTTTTTTATTCCTGCAGATTACTGTAGGAAAAATATTCAAAATTCATATGGTATATGAATCATGGGCCTAAGCATACGGCAACACTCATTCTGACACATTTAAAGGGATATGAGTGGTGCACACCATGATGTGGGTATGGCGCAATAAACACTCTCTAAGCATTGTGATACATTGCTTTTTCCTTATCATTTTACCAATAATATTGGTCTATGTGTCTTTTTTTTTTTTCTGGGGGGGGCTGATTTTCCTATTGCAACATGGGGAATAAATAAAATAGGCAACAGCAGGTAAAGAAAATGTGAGAGATGAAGAAAAAGAAAAGAGAATAGGAGATATATGAAAAGAAGAGGGAAGAGATGATGGCTCAGTGGCAGGTGAAGCTGAGTCACTTGGCACGGCAGGGAAGGAGGTTTTCGAAGGAAAGGACAGGAAGAGGATCTCACTTTTGAAAGCAGACGCTTAGAATATGAAATCAAGGAAAAGAAAATGGGAAAATTACATGAGGAGAAGAGAAAAGCAGGAGAAACTTACATACCTGGAGGCACCGATCTTGATTACGACAAAAAAAATCTACTTGGAGAGCATTGTCTCATGGAGAACGAGGAAGGTGCCTACTGACGGATAAATTAAACCATAATTCTATGAAATAGAACTCTTAGGACACCCACGAGTGAGCCAAATCTATTGGCAAAAGCACAAAGAACCAGAGCCAGAAATTCTGATGAATATGACAGCGGACAAAATGTCTCTCAGCAACACGCAGGGAAAAGCTACAACAGGAGTTGAAGCCTGATCTAAATGTATATACAGGGGAGGAGGGGCCATAGTTTCTTCCGTCTCCATAGTAAAAAGTTTTGGACCATATAGACAAATTAAAAAAAAAAAAAAAAAAAAGAGATGGAACTGAGTAATGCTGCCAGACATGACAGAATCAAAATATACGCCATCTTATGAAAACCAGCGATATATTGAAACAACAGTTGGACTAAGGAAACTGACTGAGGATATTATGGACAAGGATTTATCTGAATTTAGGGACGCAAGAGGAAGTATAAGCAAACCGATCACGTAAATCAAATTAATTATAATATTTTTTGGTCACGTAATAACAAAAACACGTAAATTAATATTTTTTTGGTCGTGTAATAACAAAAACGCATAAATTAAACACGCGTAAATCGAGTTACCTGTACACACACACACACACACACACACACACACACACACACACACACACACACATATATATATATATAGGTTCTGTCCTAGCAGTGAAAAGAGATTCAGTGGTTTGTTTACATTTCTCTGGGATTGCAATGCTCCAAGGCAGAACTTGCAAGTGGCAACTAGCCAAGATGAGCTGCTCTTTTGTTTATGAGTGGACAAAGCTGTTTGAAGAGTTTCTCATAGCGAGTAATAAAGGCCAAAAATAGCAACGAAAAAATAACAACTTGCTGGGGGGTGCAGGGGCCACCATGTTTGTTTAGAGTTGACAAACGCAACGAAGGCGGTAGCGAGTTTGTGTGACAGTCTTAAGAAAGTTGATGGAAAAGTGTTAGTGTGACGCTGCCTTTACTGTTGTGTGTACATCCCACCACCCCTTGTACTGCTTATGTACTATTTTTTCTTCCAGATTATACATTTAATGTGCTTTTCATTCATTGTTTCTTACCCATTTGGATTATGTACATGTTTTTTTCTCAATTTATAAGAGGTTGGGAGAGGAAATTCCGTGTATCCAGATATTTCGCGTATCCGCCTGGGTCTTGGCTGCTATAATCCGGATATGCAGGTGATTACTGTATTACATTGAACTTTTGCATTCAAGTATTGATAAGTTTGAGTATTTAGACATTCGAGTATTGAGTCCAAGTCTCCACTGTATATATATATATATATATATATATATATATATATATATATATATATATATATATATATATACAGTCGGCGCCACAGGTATTGGCGCGGTTTTTTTTTTCATCTGTAGCACTAAAACAAGTGCAATACTAACATATTTGTAGAACCTACCAGCCTCTAATACTTTGTGGGGGTCCTTTCCTTTTCAGACAGCTCTCAAGGCGTCGAGGAACAGATTCAGCCAGTCTTTGGAGCATTGAGGGTTCTAAGTTGTCCCAAATGTCCTTAATCTCCTTCACAAGCTTTTCCACAGTTGCTGTGTTACGTCCTCATAGTCTTCGTTTTATCAGTCCCCACACATTTTCAATTGGATTGAAATCTGGACTATTACCAGGCTAATCGTTTATGTAATCCACTCCTACAAATTCAAGCCATTATTTGATTAGTTTTGTTGTGTGTGCAGGGGCACCATCCTGCATGAACACCTCACTCTTACAGGCATCAAAGCAGTCCTCGAGATGGTCAAACAACAGTTCCAAATATGATTCTTTGTTCACTGTTGTGTTTTTAGGTAATATAACCAGCTTGCCCACACCATAGTACCCAAATGCACCCCATACCACGACACTATCAGGGTGCTTGACTGTCCCCTGTGTGTACTTGGGATGGTATGGGTCCGCACCCAGACGGAGCCTAACCTTACCTCCTCGGTTCCCAGTAAGATTAAATGTAGCCTCATCGGTCCACAAAACCTTCTTCCACTTTTCATTGTCCCAATTTAGATATTTCTTACAAAATTCCACACAATTGTGTATCTGTTTCTCCGTCAGAAGAGGTTTGCGTCGTGGTGCCCGATGATCATAAGACAAATCGTCCTTGAGGCGGCGTTGTATTGTCCTAACAGACACATCTTGCAGGAGTTTTGGATTTTTTTCTTTAAATTCTTTAGCTGTTATCCTTGGTTCAGCTTCCACCTGTCTTTGGATAACCTTCAGAGTCCTTTTTGATGTCTTTTAGCTGGTCCAGTCCTCTTGACTTGAAGTGGGGGATAATCACCTCCCGCTGTCTTGCATTTCTTTCTCCATCTCTGGACACTGCGCAACGATACTCTGGTCTGGATTGATATATCCTTGTTAGACTTTCCTGCCTTATAAAGTGAACTTATTGCTGCAATTTTCTCCCTTGTGAGCTCTGAGCCTCGTGGCATTATTATAATAATCCCACAAAAAACACAGCACGTCAGAGCGGAAAAAAACAATTGATGCGGTCACGACTAATCACAAAAAGCAACTGAGTTATTCTATAGGCAACTGAAATCTTTATTGTCTACACGTGGGTCTTAAGCTCCAGCTACTCTACCATGTGCTTTCGCGCCAATACCAGTGTCGGTTTTCTTAGGTGTATAATGGGTGTCCTTAATAATTCGTCACGGGTATTGGCGCACATTTTTCGCGCCAATACCCATGGTGCCGAATACCCATGGTGCCGATATATATATATATATATATATATATATATATATATATATATATATATATATATATATATATATATATATATATATATATATATATATATATATATATATATATATATATATATATATATATATATATATATATATATATATATATATATATATATATATATATATATATATATATATATATATATATATATATATATATATATATATATATATATATATATATATATATATATATATATATATATATATATATATATATATATATATATATATATATATATATATATATATATATATATATATATATATATATATATATATATATATATATATATATATATATATATATATATATATATATATATATATATATATATATATATATATATATATATATATATATATATATATATATATATATATATATATATATATATATATATATATATATATATATATATATATATATATATATATATATATATATATATATATATATATATATATATATATATATATATATATATATATATATATATATATATATATATATATATATATATATATATATATTGTGAGGGCACCGCATTATTTCCGTTTATTTAATTATATTATACGCGTAGCCTATGGCCACCCTAGCGCGGGCCCCTCGGGCTGTTCTGCTGAGCAGACAACCCGCCTCCCTCTCCCTGTTTGTCGCTGTGTGGCCAACCACCCTCTCTTGTTTCCACCATTTTGTGTGCCTGCGAGCCTCGCATCAGTACCAAGTTAGCCTTCAGCGGAGATACACACCACTCTCGTCCGTCTGGCACAGTGAGAGAGACGCGTGTTGGCTGGGATTTCGAAGTACTCGCTGGTCATTGGTCAGGGAGTTGTGCCCTCCCTTGAGTAGCTGGCTTGCTACTGGGTAGACCGTGGCTGTGTAGGACAACAGGCTTGTTGTTCTAAGGAGTGTGGCCGGTTGGGTCTACATTTCCTGTCTGGTGTTCGTCCACTTGTGGGGTGGCGGCGCGGAGGAGAGACACGCTTTGTCTCGTCTCGTCTTTGTCTCTCTTGCTTGAAAAGCAAGACCCCCAGCAAGAAATACGCCTCTACTACAAGAACTTCATGACATCAGCCTACAGCATGGAAGAAAGAGCACTTAAGAAAATAATCCATAACAACGTCAAGACCGTGGATCCCAACTTTCAAATCAAAGTCATAATCTATTACAAGTCCAAGCACATGTCCAGCCTCGTACTAAAAAACAACTGCCACCCGCCGACAACAGCGCTTCAAGAGGTGAATGTGGTGTCCCAATACACATGCAACCATGGTGACTGCAGTCGCCGACCCTCTACGTATATTGGCTCCACTATCACCACTTTGTCCAAGCGCATTACAGCTCACCTGCAAGACGGCGCCATCAAGAAACACCACGTCACCAACCACGCAGATATTAACTTCACCCGGAAGATAGTAGAAGAGAATACAGCCACCCTTCATAAAGAACCAAACAAAGCTCGCCTTCGAATGACAGAAGCAGTGTACATACACACCAAGACTCCCAGCATCAACATCCAGCTCATTCCCGAATCTTCCCTCCCATCGTCAAGGAGGCAGAATGACGCGCGCTGATTGGCTCCTCCCACACAACAGCCACCCATGCATGCGCCAAGCAGATATATACCGGCACACCCAGCTACCCGCTTCATTCCTTTCCTGAAGATGGTCTATGAAGGCCAAAAGGTACCTCGAAAGAGCAAAAAACAACAAACATCCCAGCTGATTAAGAAAAAGAATGGACATAGGAAATCTATTACGATTCCTTGACGAGAACACTCGCTCACTAGCAAGAAGTATTGAAAAGACTTGCTATAAAATCAACAATTCAGTTACCGCTGTAGACTTTAACAAAACCTGCATATATATATATATATATATATATATATATATATATATATATATATATATATATATATATATATATATAATATATATACAGTGATACCTTGAGAAATGAGCTGCCTGAGATACGAGTTTTTTTGGGATAAGCGCTACAATTTTGTCAATTTTTTTTTATTTTGAGATACGAGCAAAATTTTGAGATATGAGTCATACTTGAGGATGTTGCTGCTGTAGTCAGTGGCTCGGCTCATCAGTCCAGCCTCAGTTGAGCTAGTATCTAGGTGTTTCCCGTGGATCTCATGCACTGTGAATGTTCTTTCATCATTTTCCCACTATTTACTGACCTTTTTTTTGTCTAAAGAAAGTGCAGATTTAATCTATGTTAATGTTTACGTGTGATGTTACTATACAGTAGCATCATGTTGGTATAAATCCTTAACTAGTAGTATGTCTAGCTATTCTCTCTGAGTACCGCAAGGTAAGTTTCTTGGTGGAGGAACTTCAAATATTGGAGGCTCTGGTACCAGTTGGAATTTTCTCCATAGGAAACCATTATTATTTGATGCTTCCCTAACGCAATTTTTCCTAACGCAGCACATCTATGGTACATATTACTAGCGCTAGGGAAATCATTTGTGTATTATATATATATATATATATATATATATATATATATATATATATATATATATATATATATATATATATATATATATACACAAATACACTTACATCTACTTAAGAAGATGATATTAAGTTAAGATTATAGCATCATTCCAATTAGCAAGAAAATAAATTTTATTATAAAAGTTTTGGTTAGAAACCATAAATCTAAATTTGACTAAAAATTGACTCTAGAAGAAATCGGTGTGTTCCATCTGGCTCAAGACGACGGAAAGAATTGAACGGAACAATAAAAAAACCAACAGAAATCATTGAAGACGATGGAAAAAGTGCTGCTGTCTAGCGGTAGGTTTGAATATGCTTGGGGGCAGTTCCGGATAGTAGCGAATTCCGGATAGTGGAGATCCGGATACGCGGACGATTACTGTATATATATATATATATATATATATATATATATATATATATATATATATATATATATATATTTATATATATACAGTAAGGTCTCGGTTTACTTCAGAGTTACGTTCCTGAAACATGACGTAAGTCAATTTTGTACGTAACTCGAGTTTCCGTACATTTCAAAGCATATTATCGAGTTTTCAACCAATCATTGTTTATGGTCATTCAGGTAAGTTAAAGGTTATATTGTTATATTATTTACAACTATGTAGGAATATGAAACACAAGCTTGTTTTTGTTGTTGATTAGGGCCACAAATGCGAAGGACTGCAGGTTGCCGAGAGGGGTGGACGCCTGTGGCTGCCAAGAGGGTGGGCAGGTCGAATGTTGTGACGCCCAGGGCGGACAGCTGGGAGCATTGTGCAGTGCGGTGGGAGTAGAAGCGTGGGCAGCGGGGCAGGAAATGCAATAGGAAAGGGCAATAGAGATTAGCAGACAGGCGCAGACGGTGCAATTCAACTGCGAGTGTCGTGTGGCCCAGGCGAAGGCTCCGGAGTTGTTATTGTTGTGATG
The DNA here is from genome assembly GCF_017591435.1 of Portunus trituberculatus. Taxonomy (NCBI): domain Eukaryota; kingdom Metazoa; phylum Arthropoda; class Malacostraca; order Decapoda; family Portunidae; genus Portunus; species Portunus trituberculatus. The sequence goes on along the minus strand of NC_059297.1, from coordinate 969,781 downwards.
GGTGTGCGAGCCCTCAAGGTCGTTAACCTCCCCGTTGTCATGGTAACGGGCTTCCCATTTTCTTCTTCCCTCCCTCAGACACAGCTGTTGCCTCCCTTCTCATGTCTTTTAATTATGTCCTCTCTTTCTTGTAGCATAATGGTTTTCCTTTTCTTAGCATCACTGCTGTCACTAAGAAGTTTTCTCTTTGGTGCCATTGAGCAAGATACTAAGAACTTGAGTCAGTAAACGCAGAAGTAGGATAACACTCTTGCCAGGGGCGATGGTGTTGGTGGAACTGAGGCAGGGTGCTATTGTATTCAAGCGTGAGGCGGGCGGTGTGGCGGGCAACCACCAACAATAACAATAAATCCCGCACTTTACGATTTATAAATTTTCAATTTTTTTAATCTTAAATTGCCTTATAGTGGACTGACGTAACTACGAGTTTGACGTAACTCGAGACCGACGTAACCAAGGACTTTACTGTATATATATATATATATATATATATATATATATATATATATATATATATATATATATATATATATATATATATATATATATATATATATACAGTAATCACCCGCGTAACCGGATCACCACTATCCAGAATTTGCCACTATCCGGAGCTGCCCCGGATACGCAGACGATTACTGTATATATATATATATATATATATATATATATATATATATATATATATATATATATATATATAGATAGATAGATAGATAGATAGATAGATAGATAGATAGATAGATATATATATATATATATATATATATATATATATATATATATATATATATATATATATATATACAGTAATCGCCGCGTATCCGGATCTCCACTATCCAGAATTCGCTACTATCCAGAGCTGCCCCCAAGCATATTCAAACCTACCGCTAGACAGCAGCACTTTTTCCATCGTCTTCAATGATTTCCGGTTTTTTTTTACTGTTCCGTTCAATTCTTTCCGTCGTCTTGAGCCAGATGGAACACAGATTTCTTCTAGAGTCAATTTTTAGTCAAATTTAGATTTATGGTTTCTAACCAAAACTTTTATATTAAAATTTATTTTCTTGCTAATTGGAATGATGCTATAATCTCAACTTAATATCATATTCTTAAGTAGATGTAAATGTATTTGTATATATATATATATATATATATATATATATATATATATATATATATATATATATATATATATATATATATATATATATATATATATATATATATATATATATATATATATATATATATATATATATATATATATATATATATACAGTAAGTCCCGAGTTACGTCAGAGTTACATTCCTGAAACATGACGTAAGTCGATTTTGTACGTAACTCGAGTTTTTGTACTTTGAAAGCATATTATCGAGTTTTCAACCAATACTTTTTTATGGTTATTCAGGTAAGTAAAAGGTTATATTGTTATATTGGTATATTATTTACAACTACGTAGGAATATATTGATTAGGGCCGCGAACACGAAGGACTGCAGGTTGCCGAGAGGGGCGGCCAGGCAGGTTGAATGATGTGACGCCCAGGGCGGACAGCTGGGAGCTTTGTGGAGTGCGGTAGGAGTAGAAGCGTTATATAAGTAAAAGGTTGTATTGTTATATTATTTACAAGTATGTAGGAATATGAAACACAAGCTTGTTTTTGTTGTTGATTAGGGCCGCAAATGCGAAGGACTGCATGTTGCTAGAGGGGTGGACGCCTGAGGCCGCCAGGAGGGTGGGCAGGTCGAATGTTGTGACGCCCAGGGTGGACAGCTGGGAGCATAGTGCAGTGCGGTGGGAGTAGAAGCGTGGGCAGCGGGGCAGGAAATGCAATAGGAAAGGGCAATGGGGATCAGCAGACAAGCGCAGACGGTGCAAGTGAGCTGCGAGTGTCGTGTGGCCCAGGCGAAGTCTCCGGAGTTGTTATTGTTGTGATAGGTGCGTGAGCCCTCAAGGTCGTCAACCTCCCCGTTGTCATGGTAACGGGCTTCCCATTTTCTTCTTCACTCCCTTAAACACAGCTGCTGGCTCCCTTCTCATGTCTTTTAATTATGTCCACTTTTTCTTGTAGCGTAATGGTTTTTCTTTTCTTAGCATCACTGCTATCACTCAGGAGTTTTTTTTTTTGGTGCCATTGAACAAGATACTGTACTCAGATAGTCCGAAAACGCAGATGTAGGAACACTCTTGCCAGGGGCGACGGTGTGGTGGAACTGAGGTACGTAGAGTGTTATTGTATTCAAGCATGAGGTGGGCGGTGTGGTGGATAACCACTAGTGACGCCTGGCGGCCAACAATAACAATAAACCCAGCGCTTTATGATTTAAAAATTTTCAATTTTTTAAATCTTAAATTGCCTTATAGTGGACTGACGTAAGAGCGAGTTTGACGTAACTCGAGACCGACGTAACCCGGGACCTTACTGTATATATATACACATGTATACATGTATATATGTATACATGTTTATATATATATATATATATATATATATATATATATATATATATATATATATATATATATATATATATATATATATATATATATATATATATATATATATATATATATATATATATATATATATATATATATATATATATATATATATATATATATATATATATATATATATATATATATATATATATATATACAAAGCAACCTCTGCTTAACAAAGGTTCACACGACAAAATTTTGCAACAACGAATGATTCCTTTTACTACCACCTGCTAATTTAACAAACACCAAACTCACTTTGACGAAAATTTATCCAGGTAATTTTTTCCAAGTTTAAAAGCCCCACCATATCATGCAAGGCAACAGGCTTTTGAATACACCAGCGCCTCTCATGGACAAAATGCGCACCATTCACTCCCCCTAGTTCAAAACAATAACAGAGTCAGCAGCAGCTTATCTTCCCTCGCTCTACATGCCACTAAAACGCCCTGCAATGTCACCTGGCGTTGCTAAGACCAGGAAGTCTCTTACTCTCGAAGTGAAGCTGGATATTATTCACGGCCACGAGAGAGGTAAGAAAACTAATAGTATTGCTTCCCATCATCTACTGTCTACCATTTTCAAGTCAGCACAATCTATTAAGAAGGCTGGTGAGATTATATCTTTCTTGCAAGCTAAAAGAACCACCTGAACTCATGACTCTGCAATGGATAAAATAAAAAGCCTTGTGGAAATGTGGTACTTAAGTTTTGTATGCGGTACAATGATGCGCCCTTTGTTTACATTCCACAGGTTGCCAGCTAGCATATTTCCCACTCCACTCTCCCTCCCTTCATAAATTTAAGATCATCAAAATTATAAAGTTACTTACATACATACATTAGTGTACATTATAATGACTTAGTCTTAAATTAAACTGCTTAAATATTTAACTTCATAATTTTTACTTTCATGAAACCTTTTTGCTGTACTATGATGCACTTTCGCTTTGTTTACTCTCAATGGAAGCTCAAGTCAGAGGTTAAACTTGTTATAATTAGTTCGCTTAACAAAAATTCGCTTCACGAAGGGTTTTTAGGGACGTAACCCCTTTGTTAAGCAGGGTTTGCACGTATACAGGCAGCTCCCGCTTAACGAAGGTTCACACAACAAAATTTTTCTACAAAGAAGGCTTCATTTTACTACCATCTGCTAGTTTAACGAACATCAAACTCGCTTTAACAAACTTTTATCCAGGTAATTTTTTCCAAGTTTGAAAGCCCCTCTGTATCACGCAAGCCAACAGGCTTTTGAATACACCAGGAGCTGCTGATACTAAGGCCTGCCTCAGGAGAAATCCTGGAACATCTGTGGAATCAAGATCAAGACTCTCGTGGACAACACACACACCACTCACTCCCCTGTTCAAAACATTAACAGCATCACTGTTAATATTTTGAACAAGCTCAACTAACCACCAAAACGCCCTGCAATGTGGCCTAGCATTCCTAAGAAGACCAATAAGTCTCTTACTCTCAAAGTGAAGCTGGATATTATTCACAGACACGAGAGAGGCCAGAAAACTATAGCCATGCTCACCACCATCTTCCTTCCATTTACTGTCTCTACTATTTTCAAGTCAGCAGACTCTATTAAGAAGGCTGATGAGACCGTATCTTCCTTGCAAGCTAAAAGAACCACCTGAACTCGTGACTCTACAATGGATAAAATGGAAAGCCTTGTGGAAATATAGTACATAAGCTTTGTATGTGATACAATGATACACTCTTTGTTTACATTCCACAGGTTGCTGGTTATTGTCTTTCAAGTTTCACTCTTCCTCCATTCATAAATTTAAGATCATCAACATTATAAAGTTACGTACATACATACATTAGTGTACATTATAATGACTTAAATTAAACTACCTAAATGTTTAACTTCATAATTTTTACTATCATTAAACCTTTCACTGTACTATGATGCATTCTCGCTTTGTTTACTCTCAATGGAAGTTTAAGTCAGGGGTTAAACTTGTTATAATCGGTTAGCTTAACAAAGTTCCGCTTAACGAATTGTTTTTTAGGAATGTAACCCCTTTGTTAAGCAGGGTTTGCCTGTGTAATATAAAGTATAAACTAAATGCGGTCCGAACTTTGCTTCACAGAGCCTATGAACTGTCATCAACATACACCCTATTTCATGATGAAGTTGTATTTCTAAAGAATTATTTCAAAGACAATGGATACCATACCTACCTTTTTGACAAAATTGTAAACAAATTTCTCAATAGTATATACCAACCCAAGTCTAATGTACCTAATGTCAACAAAGAAAAAGTATTTCTTAAATTACCTTATCTAGGATCTGTCTCACGAAACATTGAAGAAACACTAGTCAAACCTCTTACGAAATACTATCCACAAATAAACTTCCAACTAGTCCATAATAACACCTTCAAGATAAACAGTTATTTTAAATTTAAAGACGTTGTTCCGACAACCCTTCGCTCGTCGATCATTTACTGCTTCACTTGCCCAAGCTGCCAGGCTGGGTACCTTGGAAGCTCCACTCGAGCTTTCAAGGTTCGTGTCGCCGAGCATATGGGCCAGTCAAGCAGAACGAGTCGTCCACTACACAACCCTTCCCACTCCTCCATAAGGGAACACTCCCTTAAATGTAAGGTGCAAATAACATTTGATCATTTTAAAATTATTGATTCATGTAGCAGAAGTGACTTAAGAATATTAGAATCTATGTATATTAAAACCAATAAGCCTGCTTTAAATAATATGTTGTCTGCTACACCACTTAACATTCTATAAAAAAAAAAAAATTTTTCCATACTTTACATTTTAGCCCTTTTTTTTTTTATGTTTAACTTTAACATTTAATGTGTTTTATAAACTTATGGTTTTTTTTTCTCCAATTATAGAACCACTGATGATGACTTAAGAAAAGTCAAACGTTTTGAATAAACATGATGTTCGTTACCTCACTCGTTGTATTGTTTCTCCTGAATCTACGGTTCCCTAAGACCACACCTACATCTGATGAATATATATATATATATATATATATATATATATATATATATATATATATATATATATATATATATATATATACAGGCAACCCCCGTTTAACGAAGGTTCACACAACGAAATTTCGCTACAACGAAGGTTTCGTTTTACTACCATCTGCTCGTTTAATGAACACCAAACTCGCTTTAACGAAGTTTTATCCAGGTAATTTTTTCCAAATTTGAAAGCCTCACCATATCATGCAAGCTGACTGGCTTTTGAATACAGGAGCTACTGGTACTAAGGCCTGCCTCACGAGAAATCCTGAGACACCTGTAGAATAAAGATCAAGATCAAGCCTCTCGTGGACAACACAGGCACTGCCGATACAAAGGCCTGACTCAGAAGAAATTCTGCGTCACCTGTAGCATCAAGATCAAGATCATGTGCACCACTCACTCCCCAGTCAAAACATAACAGCATCACCAGCAGCTCATCTTCCCTAGTTTAACTTACCACCAAAACGCCCTGCAATGTGGCCTAACGTTCCTAAGAAGACCAGGAAGTGTCTTACTCTCGAAGTGAAGCTGGGTATTATTCCCAGACAAGAGAGAGACCAGAAAACTAATAACATTGCTTGCCACCATCTTGACTCCATCAGCAAGTCAGCAGACTCTATTAAGAAGGCTGGTGAGACCGCATCTTCCTTGAAAGCTAAAAGAACCACCTGAACTCGTGACTCTACAATGGATAAAATGGAAAGCCTTGTGGAAATGTGGTACATAAGTTTTGTATGCAGTACCATGATGCACACTTTGTTTACATTCCACTGGTTGCTGGTTAGTGTATTTCCCATTTCACTCTCTCTCCCTTCATAAAGTTAAGATCATCAACATTATAAAGTTACGTACATACATACATTAGTGTACATTATAATGACTTAAATTAAACTACCTAAATGTTTAACTTCATAATTTTTACTTTCAATAAACCTTTTGCTGTACTATGATGCACTCTCGCTTTGCTTACTCTCATTGGAAGTTCAAATCAGGGTTAAACTTGTTATAATCGGTTCGCTTAACGAAGTGTTTTTAGAACGTAACCCCTTCGTTAGCGGGGTTGTATGTATATATATATATATATATATATATATATATATATATATATATATATATATATATATATATATATATATATATATATATATATACACACAGAGGTCCTCTTTTACTGTGCACTTCATTTAATGTATTTATGTACCTAGTTGTATATACCCAGTTGTAGTTTTACAAGGCCTGGGCTTTATGCTCGTGTGGCCCCATCTCCATACCTACATTTATCCAATTTTTCTTTAAAACTATGCACACTCATTGCTGACACCACTTCCTCACTCAAACTGTTCCAAGTCTCAACACATCTTTGTGGGAAACTATATTTCTTAACATCTCTCAGACATCTTCTCTTCCTCAGTTTCTTACTATGCAATCTTGTGCTTCTAGTGTCATATTCTTCTCTCAGGATTATTTCTCATTATCCACTTGATCCATTCTGCTAATCAATTTATAAACTTGTATCAGATTCCCTCTCTCTCTTCTCTGTTCCAGGATTGGTAGATCCATAGCTTTTAGTCTCTCTTTATATGTCATCCCTTTAAATTCTGGAACCATTCTTGTAGCCATTTTTTGTACTCTCCAATTTCCTTATGTGTTTCTTTTTATGGGGGATCCACACAACTACTGCATATTCCAATCTGGGTCTTATTTTAGTACTTATCAATTTCTTCATCATTTCTTTGTCCATTTAGTGAAATGCTAATCCAATATTCCTTAGCAAATTATATATCTCTCTGAAAATTCTATCAATATGGCTTACCGGTTGAGTGTTTTCTTCCATCGTCACTTCCAAGTCCTTTTCCTTTTTTACTTTCTCCAGTTCTACTCCATTTCCCATCTTATAGATTCTCACTGGTCATTTTTCACTTTTTCCCATTTCCATGACATGGCTTTTGTCCACATTGAATTCCATCTCCCATTTTTTACTCCATTTCCAGATCTTGTTTAAGTCTTCCTTCAGTATTTCACAATCCTCTTTTTGTTTTATGACTCTGCACAGTTTCGCATCCTCCGCAAACAGATTTATGTAGCTGTTCACTCCCTCTGGCATGGGCATGTCGTTTGTGTATATGAGAAAGAGTATTGGCACCAATACTGACCCCTGTAGCACTCCGCTGTCTACTGCTCTCCAGTTGGACTTCATATCTTTAACTACCGTCCTTATTTCTCTCCCTCTCAAGTAATTTTCCATCCATCTCAATGTGCTTCCTTTTAAGCCACCCTTCTCCTCTAACTTCCATAGTAATCTTTCTGGCTTTATGTGCACCCTTCCATCACTCATATAATGTGCAAAATCTCCAACCTTATGCACATTTGGCAAAAGAAACTTTCACTTCAGAACAAAATATATTTGCTATAAGAAATTTTTTCCCACCATGAGTATGCCATCTTGTGGGCTGGGGTACAAAGTAAGGCACCACTAGTCACCTCCAGCCAGACCTTCACCCAAGGTCAGGATTTGGTGTGCTGGCTCACCTCCCCCTTGTCCCCTGACCTCAACCAAACGGTCCTGGGAATGGGCCTGGTTACCAGTCACCACTGATGTGGGGCGGGACTTCTTGATCCTCCTAGCATCATCCTTTGATGGGTGTGAACACTAAGGAGGCACCTCTAGTCTCCAGACGGACCCCCCCTGGCCTCCTGACTTGGTGTAACTGCACACAGCTTTTTGTGTCAGGACAAAACATCCTCCTGAGCAGAGGCAGGAAGCCAGGTGGGTGTGGATGTCCTCCTCCATGATAAAGGAAGGAGGATGAAGAAACACTAAAAATGGAAGGAAAAGCAAAATCCAGCCATAAACAAGTGAGTAACAATGATGCACACCGAGAATTCATTGAGACGGATCACAGCTGATACCCTTGGCAACGCCAGGCTACCACACTGCCAGGCATAGCAGCAAGTGTGTCTCTGTGATAGAAACAAACAAATTTATACAAAAAATTGAAATTTCGGAAGGAGGTGATTTCTTAACTAAGTATAAAAATTGTAATACAGTAAATAATGTCAAATTTGCTCTGAGACTTTACTGGAAATAGCAAAGTAGTATAATGACTACCAAAATGTCTTTTCTTACAAAAATTGACCTACGAATGTTAGGTCCTCTAAACTTTTGAAATTATGCTTTCCAATGGATATCTGATTTATAACTGGAAAACAAGATGAATTGCTAAGCTTAAATTTTTTCTTACTTTGTACCTTGCATTGCATTTCTTATGTTCAGCAAAAACAATGTTCATACTATGAATAAACAATTATTGTGAAAAGATCATTATCTATACATTAAAGCCTTATATAATTTATTACTATAAAATCTAGTTCACAATCTGAATTCAATACACACCTCTGTTGTGTTCTGGCAGTGTTGCTCAAAGTAGTCAACAGCAAAAGTAACATTCTTGATAGTGATGTAACCCGACAGCATTGCCAATAGTGTCCATGCTTCTTCATTGTGCTCTTGTCCAATGTGACTTTTGACTATATTCACAACTTGAAATCTGTAACAACAGCCAGCAATTAAGAAAAGCTAGTTCCAAAAACTTAATTCCCTTGAATTACTACTCTCCTGCAAAAAAAATTGAAGAGCATTCTATAAAACATTTGTAACCTTTTGCATTTTCTTTATGAGTTCATGAAGGCCACCTATAACTTACATTTCAGAGTACTCCTGTACTATTTTTTCAATGGCAAATATCCACTTCACAAAGCATTTTCCATTTCTAGACCAACTACAGTGGTACCTTGCCTTGAAATTTTAATTTATTCTGTAAAGGAGCATAACTCAATCTGCTCAAATCTCAAATCAATTTCTGCCACAAAAATAGTTTGAAATGCCATTTACCTGTTCCAGCCTCTAAAAACCACATTTCTTTTTTTTTCCTTTATTTTATTTTTTTTTTTTTTTAGATAAGAAAAAGGTACTTATAAGTAAAATAACAACATCTAACAAGAGACAGTAAAGAAATAAACTGGTTCTATAAAATATATTTACCTTGGACATCAGACAGTTTTGAGTAAAAGAACATGGTGTTGGAGGAGGTAGGTTTAGGACCCATGGTCAGACAAAAGAAATGTAACAAACTTATAAAAAACACAGAATGCTAGCATAGCACAAGAAACACTTCCACAGCAAAAAAAGAAAAAAAAAAAGTTAACTGAACACATTGGATGTGAGACCCTGGTTGGATGTGGCATCTGCTTCTCTAGCTAGTTGTGGCAAATCTAGAGCTAGCTCATAACTCAGATATTTGCTCACAGATTAAAGCAAAAGATTGATTGAGTGACTTCTTGAATATCACATACGTAGAGGCTCCCATATGTCAAGGTTCTACTTTACATATTTACTGACGTCCTTTTCAATTATTACTTTTGTCCATCATTTACTCAAAAATCTTTAGCCATTATTTACTTATTCTTAATATTTTCACTTTTAAATTGGAGTACAATTACTAAATATTTTACATCTTTCGGGTTGTTATTCATTAATACAATTTTCTTACAGTAAACCCTCAATATAAAGAACACATATGGAGAGAGGAGACACGAGAGACCTTGACAATGGCCAATGACACAACTCACTCTCTCTCTCTCTCTCTCTCTCTTTCTCTCTGTGTGTGTGTGTGTGTATTTACCTAGTTGTATTTACCTAGTTGTAGTTTTACAGGGCCTGGGCTTTATGCTCGTGTGGTCCCGTCTCCATATCTACACTTATCCAATTTTTCTTTAAAACTATGTACACTCTTTGCTGATACCACTTCCTCACTCAAACTGTTCCAAGTCTCAACACAACTTTATGGAAACTAAATTTTTAACATCTCTCAGACATCGTCCCTTCCTTAGTTTCTTACTATGCGATCTTGTGCTTCTAAAGTCATATTCTTCTCTCAGGATCAGTTTCTCATTATCCACTTCATCCATTCCGTTAATCAATTTATAAACTTGTATCAGATCCCTCTCTCTTCTCTGCTCCAAGGTTGGTAGATCCATTGCCTTTAGTCTCTCCTCATATGCCATCCCTTTAAATTCTGGAACCATTCTTGTAGCCATTTTTGTAGTCTCTCTAATTTTCTTATGTGTTTCTTTTATGGGAGTCCACACAACTCCTGCATATTCCAATCTAGGTCTTATTTTAGTACTTATCAATTTCTTCATCATTTCCTTGTCCATATAGTGAAATGCTACTCCAATATTCCTTAGCAAATTATACGTCTCTCTGAAAATTCTATCAATATGGCTAACCGTTGATTATTTTCTTCCATTGTCACTCCCAAGTCCTTTTCCTTTTCACTTTTTCTAGTTCTACTCCATCTCCCATCTTATAGATTCCCACTGGTCATCTTTCACTTTTTCCCATTTCCATGACATGGCTTTTGTCCACATTGAATTCCATCTCCATTTTTGCTCCATTTCCAGATCTTGTTTAAGTCTTCCTGTAGTATTTCACAATCCTCTTTTGTTTAATGACTCTGCACAGTTTCGCATCGTCCGCAAACAGATTTATGTGTGTGTGTGTGTGTGTGTGTGTGTGTGTGTGTGTGTGTGTGTGTGTGTGTGTGTGTGTGTGTGTGTGTGTGTGTGTGTATTTACCTAGTTGTATTTACCTAGTTGTAGTTTTACAGGGCCTGGGCTTTATGCTCGTGTGGCCCCGTCTCCATATCTACACTTATCCAATTTTTCTTTAAAACTATGCACACTCGTTGCTGACACCACTTCTTCACTCAAACTGTTCCATGTCTCAACACATCTTTGTGGGAAAATATATTTTTTAACATCTCTCAGACATCTTCCCTTTCTCAGCTTTTTACTATGTGATCTTGTGCTTCGGATGTCATATTCTTCTCTCAGCATCAATTTCTCATTAGCCACTTGGTCCAATCCGTTGATCAATTTATAAACTTGTATCAGATCCCCTTTCCTTCTCTGTTTCAGGGTTGGTAGATCCATAGTCTTTAGTCTCTCCTCGTATGTCATCCCTTCAAATTCTGGAACCATTCTTGTAGCCATTTTTTGTAGTCTCTCCAACTTCCTTATGTGTTTCTTTTTATGAGGGATCCACACTACTCCTGCATATTCCAATCTGGGTCTTATTATAGTACTTATCAATTTCTTCATCATTTCTTTGTCCATGTAGTGAAATGCTACTCCAATATTCCTCAGCAAATTATATGTTTCTCTAAAAATTCTATCAATATGGCTTACCGGTTGATTGTTTTCTTCCATCGTCACTCCTAAGTCTTTTTCCTTTTTTACTTTCTCCAGTTCTACTCCATCTCCCATCTTATAGATTCCCATGGGTTGTCTTTCACTCTTTCCCATTTCCATGACATGGCTTTTGTTCACATTGAATTCCATTTCCACTTTTACTCCATTCTCAGATCTTATTTAGGTCTTCTTGCAGTATTTCACAATCCTCTTTTTGGTTTATAACTCTGCACAGTTTCGTATCATCTGCAAACAGATTTATGTAGTTGTGTGTGTGTGTGTGTGTATTTACCTAGTTGTAGTTTTACAGGGCCTGGGCTTTATGCTCGTGTGGTCCCGCTCCATATCTACACTTATCCAATTTTTCTTTAAAACTATGTACACTCTTTGCTGATACCACTTCCTCACTCAAACTGTTCCAAGTCTCAACACAACTTTGCGGAAACTAAATTTTTAACATCTCTCAGACATCGTCCTTCCTTAGTTTCTTACTATGCGATCTTGTGCTTCTAAAGTCATATTCTTCTCTCAGGATCAGTTTCTCATTATCCACTTCATCCATTCCGTTAATCAATTTATAAACTTGTATCAGATCCCTCTCTCTCTCTGCTCCAAGGTTGGTAGATCCATTGCCTTTAGTCTCTCCTCATATGCCATCCCTTTAAATTCTGGAACCATTCTTGTAGCCATTTTTGTAGTCTCTAATTTTCTTATGTGTTTCTTTTTATGGGAGTCCACACAACTCCTGCATATTCCAATCTAGGTCTTATTTTAGTACTTATCAATTTCTTCATCATTTCCTTGTCCATATAGTGAAATGCTACTCCAATATTCCTTAGCAAATTATACGCTCTCTGAAAATTCTATCAATATGGCTAACCGGTTGATTATTTTCTTCCATTGTCACTCCCAAGTCCTTTTCCTTTTTCACTTTTTCTAGTTCTACTCCATCTCCCATCTTATAGATTCCCACTGGTCATCTTTCACTTTTTCCCATTTCCATGACATGGCTTTTGTCCACATTGAATTCCATCTCCCATTTTTTGCTCCATTTCCAGATCTTGTTTAAGTCTTCCTGTAGTATTTCACAATCCTCTTTTGTTTAATGACTCTGCACAGTTTCGCATCGTCCAAAACAGATTTATGTGTGTGTGTGTGTGTGTGTGTGTGTGTGTGTGTGTGTGTGTGTGTGTGTGTGTGTGTGTGTGTGTGTGTGTGTGTGTGTGTGTGTGTGTGTGTGTGTGTGTATTTACCTAGTTGTATTTACCTAGTTGTAGTTTTACAGGGCCTGGGCTTTATGCTCGTGTGGCCCGTCTCCATATCTACACTTATCCAATTTTTCTTTAAAACTATGCACACTCGTTGCTGACACCACTTCTTCACTCAAACTGTTCCATGTCTCAACACATCTTTGTGGGAAAATATATTTTTTAACATCTCTCAGACATCTTCCCTTTCTCAGCTTTTTACTATGTGATCTTGTGCTTCGGATGTCATATTCTTCTCTCAGCATCAATTTCTCATTAGCCACTTGGTCCAATCCGTTGATCAATTTATAAACTTGTATCAGATCCCCTCTTTCCCTTCTCTGTTTCAGGGTTGGTAGATCCATAGTCTTTAGTCTCTCCTCGTATGTCATCCCTTCAAATTCTGGAACCATTCTTGTAGCCATTTTTTGTAGTCTCTCCAACTTCCTTATGTGTTTCTTTTTATGAGGGATCCACACTACTCCTGCATATTCCAATCTGGGTCTTATTATAGTACTTATCAATTTCTTCATCATTTCTTTGTCCATGTAGTGAAATGCTACTCCAATATTCCTCAGCAAATTATATGTTTCTCTAAAATTCTATCAATATGGCTTACCGGTTGATTGTTTTCTTCCATCGTCACTCCTAAGTCTTTTTCCTTTTTTTACTTTCTCCAGTTCTACTCCATCTCCCATCTTATAGATTCCCATGGGTTGTCTTTCACTCTTTCCCATTTCCATGACATGGCTTTTGTTCACATTGAATTCCATTTCCACTTTTACTCCATTCTCAGATCTTATTTAGGTCTTCTTGCAGTATTTCACAATCCTCTTTTTGGTTTATAACTCTGCACAGTTTCGTATCATCTGCAAACAGATTTATGTAGTTGTGTGTGTGTGTGTGTGTGTATTTACCTAGTTGTAGTTTTACAGGGCCTGGGCTTTATGCTCGTGGTCCCGTCTCCATATCTACACTTATCCAATTTTTCTTTAAAACTATGTACACTCTTTGCTGATACCACTTCCTCACTCAAACTGTTCCAAGTCTCAACACAACTTTGCGGGAAACTAAATTTTTTAACATCTCTCAGACATCGTCCCTTCCTTAGTTTCTTACTATGCGATCTTGTGCTTCTAAAGTCATATTCTTCTCTCAGGATCAGTTTCTCATTATCCACTTCATCCATTCCGTTAATCAATTTATAAACTTGTATCAGATCCCTCTCTCTTCTCTGCTCCAAGGTTGGTAGATCCATTGCCTTTAGTCTCTCCTCATATGCCATCCCTTTAAATTCTGGAACCATTCTTGTAACCATTTTTGTAGTCTCTAATTTTCTTATGTGTTTCTTTTTATGGGAGTCCACACAACTTCTGCATATTCCAATCTAGGTCTTATTTTAGTACTTATCAATTTCTTCATCATTTCCTTGTCCATATAGTGAAATGCTACTCCAATATTCCTTAGCAAATTATACGTCTCTGAAAATTCTATCAATATGGCTAACCGTTGATTATTTTCTTCCATTGTCACTCCCAAGTCCTTTTCCTTTTTCACTTTTTCTAGTTCTACTCCATCTCCCATCTTATAGATTCCCACTGGTCATCTTTCACTTTTTCCCATTTCCATGACATGGCTTTTGTCCACATTGAATTCCATCTCCCATTTTTTGCTCCATTTCCAGATCTTGTTTAAGTCTTCCTGTAGTATTTCACAATCCTCTTTTTGTTTAATGACTCTGCACAGTTTCGCATCGTCCGCAAACAGATTTATGTGTGTGTGTGTGTGTGTGTGTGTGTGTGTGTGTGTGTGTGTGTGTGTGTGTGTGTGTGTGTGTGTGTGTGTATTTACCTAGTTGTATTTACCTAGTTGTAGTTTTACAGGGCCTGGGCTTTATGCTCATGTGGCCCCGTCTCCATATCTACACTTATCCAATTTTTCTTTAAAACTATGCACACTCTTGCTGACACCACTTCTTCACTCAAACTGTTCCATGTCTCAACACATCTTTGTGGGAAAATATATTTTTAACATCTCTCAGACATCTTCCTTTCTCAGCTTTTACTATGTGATCTTGTGCTTCATGTCATATTCTTCTCTCAGCATCAATTTCTCATTAGCCACTTGGTCCAATCCGTTGATCAATTTATAAACTTGTATCAGATCCTCTTTCCTTCTCTGTTTCAGGGTTGGTAGATCCATAGTCTTTAGTCTCTCCTCATATGTCATCCCTTCAAATTCTGGAACCATTCTTGTAGCCATTTTTTGTAGTCTCTCCAACTTCCTTATGTGTTTCTTTTTATGAGGGATCCACACTACTCCTGCATATTCCAATCTGGGTCTTATTATAGTACTTATCAATTTCTTCATCATTTCTTTGTCCATGTAGTGAAATGCTACTCCAATATTCCTCAGCAAATTATATGTTTCTCTAAAAATTCTATCAATATGGCTTACCGGTTGATTGTTTTCTTCCATCGTCACTCCTAAGTCTTTTTCCTTTTTTTACTTTCTCCAGTTCTACTCCATCTCCCATCTTATAGATTCCCATGGGTTGTCTTTCACTCTTTCCCATTTCCATGACATGGCTTTTGTTCACATTGAATTCCATTTCCCACTTTTTACTCCATTCTCAGATCTTATTTAGGTCTTCTTGCAGTATTTCACAATCCTCTTTTTGGTTTATAACTCTGCACAGTTTCGTATCATCTGCAAACAGATTTATGTAGTTGTGTGTGTGTGTGTGTGTGTATTTACCTAGTTGTAGTTTTACAGGGCCTGGGCTTTATGCTCGTGTGGTCCCGTCTCCATATCTACACTTATCCAATTTTTCTTTAAAACTATGTACACTCTTTGCTGATACCACTTCCTCACTCAAACTGTTCCAAGTCTCAACACATCTTTGCGGGAAACTAAATTTTTTAACATCTCTCAGACATCGTCCCTTCCTTAGTTTCTTACTATGCGATCTTGTGCTTCTAAAGTCATATTCTTCTCTCAGGATCAGTTTCTCATTATCCACTTCATCCATTCCGTTAATCAATTTATAAACTTGTATCAGATCCCTCTCTCTTCTCTGCTCCAAGGTTGGTAGATCCATTGCCTTTAGTCTCTCCTCATATGCCATCCCTTTAAATTCTGGAACCATTCTTGTAGCCATTTTTGTAGTCTCTCTAATTTTCTTATGTGTTTCTTTTATGGGGAGTCCACACAACTCCTGCATATTCCAATCTAGGTCTTATTTTAGTACTTATCAATTTCTTCATCATTTCCTTGTCCATATAGTGAAATGCTACTCCAATATTCCTTAGCAAATTATACGTCTCTCTGAAAATTCTATCAATATGGCTAACCGGTTGATTATTTTCTTCCATTGTCACTCCCAAGTCCTTTTCCTTTTTTACTTTTTCTAGTTCTACTCCATCTCCCATCTTATAGATTCCCACTGGTCATCTTTCACTTTTTCCCATTTCCATGACATGGCTTTTGTCCACATTGAATTCCATCTCCCATTTTTGCTCCATTTCCAGATCTTGTTTAAGTCTTCCTGTAGTATTTCACAATCCTCTTTTGTTTAATGACTCTGCACAGTTTCGCATCATCCGCAAACAGATTTATGTAGCTGTTCACTCCTCTGGCATGTCATTTATATATACGAGAAAAGTATTGGTGCCAATACTGACCCTGTGGCACTCCGCTGTCTACTGTTCTCCACTTGGACTTCATATCTTTAACTATCGTCCTTATTTCTCTCCCCTTAAGTAATTCTTCATCCATCTCAATGTGCTTCCTTTTAAGCCACCCTTCTCCTCTAACTTCCATAGTAATCTTTCATGTGGCACTTTATCAAAAGCCTTTTTAGATCTAAATAAATACAGTCAACCCATCCTCTCTCTCTTGTACTTTATCAACTATTCTAGAGTAGAAACTCAATAAATTTGTCACACATGACCGACCTTTTCTAAAACCAAATTGGCTATTTGATAATATTTTGTTGTCTTCAAGAAACTCGATCCATTGCTTCTTTATTACTTTTTCACACATCTTGCATATTACACTAGTTAGTGATACCGGCCTGTAATTTAAAGGTTCTTCCTTCCTTCCGCTCTTATATATGGGAACCACCTCAGCTCTTTTCCACTCCACTGGCACTGTTCCATTTTCTATTGAGCATTTTATGATGTTGTATATTGGACTTGCTAGTTCTTCCCTACATTCTTTCAGTATTCTGCCTGAGACTTCATCCGGTCCCATTGCCTTTTCCTCATCCAATTCCGTCATCAACTTTTTATTTCAAGCTTGGTTACTTTAATCTCTTTCATATAGACAGTCTCTATTACCCTGTGGTCTTTCAAATTTGGATTCCTTAGTAAAGACCTCATGAAATTTACTATTTAACAGTTCTGCCATACTTTTGGGTCTTCCACCATTCCGTTTTCTCCTTTTAACCTTTCTATTGTTTCTTTTTGTCTTATTTTTCCATTTATGAATCTGTAGAACAATTTTGGTTGTTCCTTACATTTTTCGACAATGTCCTTTTCATAGTTCTTTTCTTCTTCCTTTCTCACCTTAGCATATTCATTTCTTGCTGTTTTGAAGTTTTCCTTATTTTCTGGATTTCTGTTTCTTCTCCACCTTTTCCATGCTCCATCTCGTTTCTCCTTTGCCCTAGCACATCTTGCATTAAACCAATCTTTCTTTCCTTCTTCTTTAGGTCTATATTTCGAACATATTCCTGACCCCAGTTTTGTATATTTCCAAAAATAAGTTATATTTCTCTTGAACCGTTAATGAGTTTTCCATCTCCTCCCAGTTTACGTTTTAAAATAGTTCTTGAGATTCTCAATATCAGCCTTTCTGTAATTTAATCGGTCTCCTTTGTATGATTCATCTCTATCTTCCTTTCCTTCTTCTATATCCATCTCTAATATTACATGGTCACTCTTTCCCAATGGGCACTTGTATCTTATATCATCGTTAATTGGTATATCCCTTGTAAAACTAGGTCTAATCTTGCCGGCTCATCGTTTCCTCTGAATCTTGTGTTTTCCTTTACTCTTTGGACCATCAAATTATCTATCATTAGGTTCAGGAATCTATCTCCCAGGCATCTTCCCCATACCACTTTCATAATTTTCCCAGTCTACCTCCTTACAGTTGAAATCTCCTATCAATATCACTTTTCTCCTTTCCTTAATGATTCTTGTCATCTATCATGTCTCTATATTCTTGGTTAGTCCATGAGTTTGTTTTGGTGGCACATATGTTCCAATGATTGTTAACTCCTTTTGTTAATATGCATCTTAACATACAGTATTTCTGATTTTCCTTCCCAAACTCCACTTGATTTACCACTATCTCCTTCCTTAACATCATCATGACTCCTCCTCCTCCTTTACCCACTCTCTCTCTCCTCCATATATTATACCTTTTATCTATGTCTATTTTTATTGCCTCATTTAACTTTGTTTCCACCAGGCATACAATATCTGGTTCTTCTTTCTTTATGTAATCTCTTAATTCTAATTTACTAGATAAAATCCCATCTATGTTTGTATACATCATTTTAATCTCTTGTTCTTATCATTTTTAGTTAAACTTGCTCCATTCTTTTCTCTTCTTTCTCTTTTATATACCATTTCCTTATCCTGTCTCCTATAATTCTCCAAAAATGCCTTCTTCTCCTCCTCTGACCTTTCATTATTTTTTCTCTTGCTTCTGCCACCAGTTCATTGTGTCTCTTCCTTTCCTCCTCGTTTCTATTTTTCTTTATATATATATCTTTGCAACCTTCTGTTTCTCTGAGTTTCGTTTTTCTATATAGTACTTCTTCTGCTGCTGCTTGTGATTTTAGTAATATCTTAATTGGTCTCACTGTTCCTTCTTGATATGGTCCCATTCTATGGATTTCTTCTACTTCCTCTTCTAAGTTCTGTCTATCCTCGTCATTCAGATGTTTTAGTAGGTCTTTACTGATTTCATTTCGTCTTTTTCCCTTCTTGGTCTATATTTAACATTTTTTTTTTTCAGTCCAAAAATAATTACACTCTTCTTTTTTCCGCAATTTCTCTTACTAAATTTTCTTTTTCTTGAGGACTCCTATCATTTTGCTTGTCATATTTTCATCTCTTTCTTTTAACTGTTCTTGAAATACTTCTTGAAATGATTCCTTGTCTTTCTTATCTTGGATTCTCCATGCTTGTACTTCTTTTTTAATCATGTCTTGTACTCTTTCTTCTTCTTTGTTAACTAGATCTTTTAGCTTTTCTTTTTCTTTCTCGGCTTTACCGAGTCCTTCTTCCATCAATTTCTTGTAGTTCGCTATTTGGACTTTTAATTCTTCATTTTCGGTTCTTAGCCTAGTTTCGTTTTCTTCCACTCTTTTATCCTTTCTTTCAATTTCTGGAGCTCTTTATCCTGTTCTTCATTCTCTTTCATTCCCATACTCTCCTTTATCAATTTATCTAATTTACGTTCGATAGTTAAGACTCTATCAAATAGTGAAGTTTGCGCCGTATCAAAGCCTTCAAATTCTCCTCCTCCCTCACCAACATTGTCATCATCAGCTTTCATTCTTTCCTTGTCACATACCTGCATTTAGATGGAATATCTTTCTCACTCATTATTATTTAACACTGTATTCATGAAAGGAAAATGAGTCCACACTTATCGCCCAGGCCACTGTAAACCCAAACAAAGGTAGTGAAGATCAGCTGATTCTCGGAGCGACGGTATCGCATCCTTCCTCTGCTGCGTCTCGTGTGTGTGTGTGTGTGTGTGTGTGTGTGTGTGTGTGTGTGTGTGTGTGTGTGTGTGTGTGTGTGTGTGTGTGTGTGTATAGACATCAACTTTCATTCCTGTAAAATAGTCTTACCTGCTAGTATCCATCTTTGACCAGTGAAGAAGAACATTATTAAAGAACTTGTGATAACTACACTTGGTAAGAGTAGTGAGGATATTCCATGGCAACAGATTTCCTGGAGTGTGTTCCTGAGCATGCCCAGCTGGAAGCAAGCGCTGTACAAGAAAAATAACCTGTCCTTGATACTATAGAGGAAGATATGTCATCTTTTAATGGTTCTGGCATTGCATGAGACCAGCACACAAGTGATTGGCTTCACATGAATATTTGTCAACTCATCCTTCCTTTTTTCAATATTCACTGTCTTCATCATTTATTATTTCCTTAATATTTCACTTTATAATGCTTTCAACAATGTTAATTACCAGGAACAATAATTCTTTAATGCTGAAAAATTAATGTGACTGAGTATTGTGCACATTACAGATAGGTTTCAAACAAATTCTATTTTCCAATATTGTTAGTGGGAAAAAAATTCATATGGATTGTCTGCTTGAATTAATTAAATTGGTGTTTAAAGATTCTACTGTATCTGTTTATCATGTACTACATGAGGTAACCAAAGAGCAATTGTAAATTAATTTAATATGCACAGGAATTTAAAGGTTTCACTGTAAATTCTCCTAGATTTGGTCCATTTAGCTAATTGAGTTTGATGTGAAGAAAGAAAAGTTTATTATGATGCAATAAAGATAATCTAGTTTTGCTGTCAAGTTCTGATACAGAGGTTACAGTGTATCCTGCATAACTGATCTCAACTAGTGTGACTTATATATACTTGTCCTGTTCCAAATTAGCCAACAGGCTATTTCATGTTGATAACTTAACATATGGAAGTCAAGGTAATTACGAGCACCTTCAGAAATTTTGCACAATACCATGTACAAGAGAATTTAGATTTTCTTATCGTTATATTTTTACATTATCAACTGATACAGCATGATACAGCATGCTGGCACATATTTTTATTTTCTATGTTTTTTACCAATTAGCTTAGAATAAAAAATAGAGCATGCAAAATGTAATGAATAACTATTACAAAAGAGAAAACACCAGAAAGATGGGAAGATAGGGAATAAGAAAATACAAAATGTAAGGATCAAATAGGGTTTAAAAATGAAAAAATTTAAGAATTAAATAGGGTTATGAAAAGATAACAGGAATCAATTCAGCACAGTAAAGCTACACAGCTAAGGAGCACATACTTAGAACAAATTAATATCTGACCTCTATGACTCGCTCTTGAACTTTGACTTCTGGATCAAGGATGAGGGGCAGCACAGCTTTAATCCATGTGGTGGTTATGCCATCATGCTCTGGATAATGTTCCAACAATGAAGTGAGGGACACCACCATCTGCTTCCTTATCAGTAGTGCAGGATCTCGACAATGCTCTGCCAACACCTGTTACAAATCAAGTATAAAATTTTTCAGCATTAAAACCACCACATCTCACTAATCA
Source organism: Portunus trituberculatus (assembly GCF_017591435.1). NCBI lineage: Eukaryota > Metazoa > Arthropoda > Malacostraca > Decapoda > Portunidae > Portunus > Portunus trituberculatus. The sequence goes on along the minus strand of NC_059297.1, from coordinate 948,431 downwards.
TTTTTAACTGACTAAAATGTGAAATCATATTCTGGCACATATATGAAATGTGAAAATACTGAAGTGTTTATAGACATACGAAAATACAATCAAAATATAAAGCAGGTTTGAAACTTGAAAGAAAACAGACAAGGGCATGACCTAGAGCAAACATTGCTCAGTTCTGGAAAAATGAAATAAAAATTAAATTAAATATTTTGTCAATACAGTGTCCGTAAGTTAAGGTACATACTTTGGCATTTGATAAATCAAGTCCTGTATTTGACAGCATATAGGATGTACACATAGGCATATAACGCACCCCCATTTCAGCAGATAAAATTCAGAAAAAAAAAGGTTTTAGTGTATTTAAGCATATACTGTTGACAGCAGTCTAGCAACACATTATACAAGCAGAAAGCGGGGTCAATTCGGTTTCACTCTACCATGGAATCTGCTATGTAGCTTAAGTTTTTCTGGTGAGAAATGTAGTAAAATGATTAATGGTATATATCACTTCCATCACAGATGAATATTTCTCAAGTTATGGTTGTATGGTAGGAGATGCTAGTGAAAATAGGTTTATGGAAAGTTTTCAGGATAACTATTTAGTGCAGATGGTAGATAAACCTACAAGGGGGAGGAAGGTTTTAGACATAGTACTAACAAATATTGAGCATTGTTTAAAGGAAGTTGAGGTAGGAGAGACTTTAGCAAACAATGACCATCATATAATTAGATTTATCATTAATTCCAGTAGGGATAATATAGTGAATAAGACTAGTCCCAAACTATCAGAAAGGCAATTATGGTAGGTTACGTCAGTTATTAGGAGAGGTAAACTGGGAAGATAGTTTTGGAAATAAAACTGCACAGGAGATGTGGGATATTTTTAAGGTTGTAGTAAAGGGTATAGTGATGCAGTGTATCCCTTACAAAGATATAAGGCAGAGAAACAGGAAGCCATTATGGTGGACTCATGAGATAGGTAGCCAGATCAGAGAGAAGAGGGCATATAGAGAGTTGCAGAAAAGTGGGAAGATGTAGATTTGATTAGGTACAGACAGGTCAGAGATGATTTGAGTAAGGTTATAAAAAAGTAAAAGGCAGGCAGAGATAAAACTAGCTAGAGCTGGGAGTAAAGATCCCAAAAATTATATAGTTATTACAAGGTCAGTGATAAAAGAAATAAGGATAGGATTGGACCACTCAGAAAAGATGGTGTAGTAGTGGATCAAAATGAAGACATAGTAGAATTATTGAATGAACAATTTTCTTCAGTATTTACTAGGAAAGAATAGGAAATCCTGTTACAAACAGTGCGACGAGTAGTTTAAGAGCTTTAGAAAATATTGATATAAAACCGGGAATTATTAGGAAATTTATTCTTGAACTAGACGATAGGAAAGCTAGTGGTCCTGATGAGCTACATGCCAGAGTACTTAGGGAGGGTGTAGACAGTATTTCTGAAGCACTTAAGTTAATCTTTGAAAGATCACTTAGGTTTGCTGAGATACCTCAGGACTGGAAGTTAGCTAATGTTACTCCAATATTTAAAAAAGGTAGGAAGGATGATGCAAATAATTATAGACCGATCAGTTTAACTAGTATAGTATGTAAGATACTAGAGAAAATCATTAAGGGTAGTATTTGGGAGCATTTAAATGAGAATAGATTAATTAGAGATACCCAACATGGCTTTAGATCAGGGAGGTCCTGTCTTACAAATTTGCTCGATATCTTAGAATATATTACCAAGGAGTTAGATGATGGAAATAGCATAGATGTTATATATCTAGATTTTAGCAAGGCGTTTGATAAGGTACCGCATAGGAGGCTAGTGTACAAATTGAGACTACATGGGATAGGGGGTAGGTTAGTTGATTGGATTAGTGAATGGCTTTCTGATAGGAAACAGAGAGTAGTATTAAATGGGGCAATGTCTGAGTGGAAGGAAGTGGTTAGTGGGTACCCCAAGGATCAGTGCTAGGACCTCTTCTTTTCTTGGTGTACATTAACGATTTAGATATAGGAATTAGTAGCAAAGTATCAAAGTTTGCAGATGATACTAAGATAGCATGTGCAGTACAGGGTGAAAAGGACAATTACAGAATACAACGAGACCTGGACAGGCTGATAGCATGGGCAGACAGGTGGCAGATGGAGTTTAATTCTAAAAGTGTCAGGTTATGCATTTAGGTAAAGACAACACAAACTTTAGCTATGAGATGGAGGGATGTTGGCTAGAGGCAGTAGAGGAAGGAAAGGATTTAGGAGTAGTGATAGACAGGACTATGAAATTTTCAAAGCAATGTTTAGAAGCAAGAAATAGGGCAAATAGGATCCTGGGTTTTATAAATAGAAATGTTAGTTATAAAAGTAAGGAAGTGGTGCGTAGCTTATATAATTCCTATGTTAGGCCCCATTTAGAGTATTGCATACAGGCCTGGTCACCCCACTATAGGCAGGATATCAACATGTTAGAAGCAGTTCAGAGAAGAGCAACTAGGATGATACCAGCATTAAAGCGCCTGGAGTATAGAGAGAGATTAAAGGAATTAAACATGTTTTCATTTGAGAGGAGATGTATAAGAGGGGATATGATAGAGTTATTTAAAATGTTCTCAGATACAAACTACATAGATGTGAGATCTTTCTTTACCTTAGAGGAGGGAAGTAGGACTAGAAATCATGGCAGGAAGATTAGAAAGCAAGGCTGCAGGTTAGATATAAGAAAATATTTCTTTAGTCATAGGGTGGTAGACTTCTGGAATGCATTGCCAGAGAGGGTTGTAAATAGCACTAGTTTGACAATGTTTAAAAACAGATTAGATAAGCACTTAAATTTATTAGATTTATAATTATGTATAGCACTGCATGATAGTTTTTATAAGAAATTTACTATAGTTAAACAAGACATGATCCCCATGTATGGGCACCACAAATTGTAGAGGATTTCACTGCAGGACTTAGCCCTGTTAATGAGCCAAATATTTAGAATTAGTATATAATGTATTGTGTACTTGTAAGTGTATCTTTAAGTACTGATGACGAGGTCGCTGTGCAACTGATACAGGATAACCTAGATGGGCCCTGGTGGCCCTTTGTTATCCTATTATTTGTTATGTTATGTTATGTTATTTTTAACTTCAACTTATGCCTACCTCTCATTCTTAACAATCCATTCTTAATTCCATCATACTGTGCTATAGTAAAAACAATGTTTGGGTTGAAGCTGAAAAGGAAGTAAAGACAATTCCTCTCTCTGATAATACTATTAGTAGGCAAATCAAGGAGATATCATCTGATATTGAAAAAAAAAGTGTCTATGAACTTCTGAAAGAAAAAGGAATGTATGCCTTACAAGTAGATGAATCAATTAACAGAGGAAAAGCACAGTTACTAGTGTTCATGTGGTACATTATTGGCAATAAAATAACAGAACAATCTTTATGTTACAAAGAACTCGTGCAAACCACAGGACAAGATATATTTTCTATAGTGAGTGACTACTGCAGGCTGTTGATTTGACGTGGAAATCATATGTAGGGATTTGGACGGATGGTGCTCCTTTAATGGTAGAATCAGTGAAAGCTTTTAAATCATTAATGAAAAAAGAAAATCCAGAATTTATTTCAACGTTTTTTGCACTGTGAAGATAGCCTAGTTACTAAAATACTGGGATGCAAATTCAAATTTGTTCTTGTTGAGATTGTAAAAATTGTAAAATTTATCAAGAGTAGGCCAGTTAAGTCATGCTTGTTTTCCCTGCTTTGTGAAGAAATGGAGGCTCCTCATGTAGCCCTTATCTTGCACACAGAAGTTAGATTTAAGGCAAGTTAAAACCAGACTAAAATTATGTTTGGTTAAGTTAGGCTATAGGACAAGTGACGTAAAGTAAGCTTTGTTTGGATAAGGTAATGACTCTTTGCAAACACTCCGACTTGTAACCTCCATTATTAGCATTATTTACCTAGCGGACGCAATTATAATTTTCTAGTGATTTCACAATTCAAATGATAATTCAACGACTTTACACCCTCAGAGAGAAACCACGCCCATGAAAAACCAGTGTATACTTTCTGTGGCCATACATAGTTTTAGACTTATCAGTTCCTTGTGAAATACATTAAATTCTTTATTGATAATGCACACTTACCCTATTAGCGAGATGCATAAGCTTGATTGGATTTGCATATCTGAGGTATGTTAGGAGGAACACTACACAGGCACGCCCTCATTTCTATTTCAACACTTAGAAGTCTTGACCTTTTCTTACTTTTTATGTTAGTGAAGGTTGAGAACTCTAGTTCATACAAATACAAGGTTGAAAACTGAAGAATATTTTGAGCATTTTTCGCTAAGTGTGTAAATTCTTTCTCAATATCAATCCAGAAAGTTTCAAGTAGCACTTCCTTGTGCTTAAGTTTGAGTGTGGTCATTACAGATATCTGTTAGCTCCTTTTCCTCAACAGTACTTTCAACCAACCCTTACTGTCTCACAGCTCTACTGCCCATAACAAACAGGGCCCGTGCAGGAAGCATTCCTGTACCTATTCCTTACTGAGTGAGCAAGCATATCCCCCCTCTCTGCCCCTACTGACCCCCTACCAAACATTTTTTCCCTTAGCCGCCATCATCGATATAAAAAACTACTACTACTACTGCTAATGCACATGGTTTTGGCCACCAGAATGATTTTCCTTAAATCAATGGAAATTTTGAAACTTCATTGGGAGGCAGGAGGGATGGGAGGAGGGAGTTAATAAGTCCTAGTTTGAGAATTCTTGGCTTAGACACTTAATAATGTTTTACCCACATCACTTACTTTGATAACATCTACATTTTTAAATATAGTACTAATGGTCAACTTGTGGTTGGCCAACCACAACAGAGATGTGCAACCAATGCTTCTCGACCTTGGTTGACTAGCATCGGCCAGTCAAGATCCGATTTTTGGTCAATCTCCAGTGATATTATTTACTGAAATATTTGGTCAGAGTCCAAACTGTACAAGGCCCAAGGAGTTCAAGGTCTGGGGGGGGTTTACTACTGACTCATATTCTCATAACTTTAGCCTAGATCAAACTTTTCTATAAACAAAAAAGACATTTAGATAACTAAAACAATAGCTTCTTAACATTACCTTTGTATCAGAGTAACATGGCAACCATTACCTTTATCTTACATGGAAACTCACCGCAAAATTTTGATGGGTGAGCATATCATTGTGGAGTTTCATGAGATTTTCAAGTACTTGAAGTGCTGACTTGCGCACAGTCACTTTGTCATCAAGAGCACGACGATGCAGCATTGACACCACCAATGATGCATTTGGAAATTCCAGTTCCTCCTCCTCAACTTCCTCGTTCTCTTGAACTGGTGACTCACAGTTAATGTTATTACTAGAAATGTGAGGTGTGGTGAACATACGTGGTTTATTGTTGACAAATATTTGCTGCATGGCCAGCATAATAGTGCGATTGGTGGACAGAGTGCACTCAGCAAGAAGTGTAAGTGCCTTGGAGCGCACAGAGGCAGCACTATCACGGCAACGTGAAAATATTATACTCAACAAGAATTTGTGAGACAGCAGTTTGCGGTCATGAGGTATCTCCACAGGGTGGTCAACAGCAACGGCACAGAAACTATTTTCCCCTTCCACTTGTTCGTCATCTGAGTTCTCATTTTCCTGATATTCTGTGTTAGATGAGGGCCTTCTAGGTCGCACAACTTCCTCTGGCTTCTCTTGGGATCCTTCTGCACTTCGTTCCACCTCACCAAGCATTTTGGATATGACCTGTAAAATATAATATGAAATAATGACATGAAAATGCATCACTATGAAAATTCTACATAACACACTTCACGAAAAGCGAGAAGAGACTTGTTTCTCCCATTCTTACATAGCTATCCAGGCATTATTATTATCATTATCATTATTATTATTATTATTATTATTATTATTACGATTATTTGGTCTATGTGTACAGTATAATTACCATATATGTTTGAACTAATACAACATTCCTACCATCCCAGCACTGAATTTTTTAACTTTGCATGTTACTAAAGTTGTATGTCTTGTAATTCATGTTGCAAAGCTGAGCACTTTTTTTTTAGGCTGGCATTCTCTCTTGACTATTTTGATCAATCACACTCTTGTTCTGGACTAGTGACTACAGTAATACTCCGCTTAACGAACATTCATCTAACGAATTTCGGGTTTAACGTACTATGTAAAGTTAGACCAAAAAGTCAGCATAACGCACAACCACATCTGTTTTAGCAAATTTTCTGGGTTTTAATTTGCCAGGTGAAGGACCGAATGCGGCAGATTCGCTGTGATTGTCTGGCTCCCTGCCTGTCTCTAGCGCTCCTGGAGCTGGATCCAAGATTCTTTAACAACCTCAGAGCAACCTCCTGCCGCGAAATGGCTTCCATGAACGCTTGGAGGGACGGTGACGAGGTTGCTCTGAGGTTGCTGGGAACACCACCTCTGGAGGTGGTGTTACTGTCTTATACAGTACAGGCAACCCCCGTTTAACGAAGGTTCACACAACGAAATTTCGCTACAACGAAGGTTTTGTTTTACTATCACCTGCTCGTTTAACGAACACCAAACTCGCTTTCACGAAGTTTTATCCAGGTAATTTTTTTCAAATTTGGAAGCCCCACCGTATCATGCAAGCTGACAGGCTTTTGAATACACCAGGAGCTGCTGGTACTAAGGCCTGCCTCAGGAGAAATCCTGAGACACCTGTAGAATAAAGATCAAGATCTACCCTCTCGTGGACAACACAGGCGCTGCTGATACAAAGGCCTGACTCAGAAGAAATTCTGCATCACCTGTAGCATCAAGATCAAGATCAAGATCATGCGCACCACTCACTCCCCAGTCAAAACATAACAGTGTCACCAGCAGCTCATCTTCCCTAGTTCAACTTACCACCAAAATGCCCTGCAATGTGGCCTAACATTCCTAAGAAGACCAGGAATTGTCTTACTCTCAAAGTGAAGCTGGGTATTATTCACAGACAAGAGAGAGGCCAGAAAACTAATAACATTGCTTGCCACCATCTTGACTCCATCTATTGTCTCTACTATTTTCAAGTCAACAGACTCTATTGAGAAGGCTGGTGAGACCACATCTTCCTTGAAAGCTAAAAGAACCACCTGAACTCATGACTCTACAATGGATGAAATGGAAAGCCTTGTGGAAATGTGGTACATAAGTTTTGTATGTGGTACAATGATGCGCACTTTGTTTACAATCTACAGGTTGCCGGTTAGTGTATTTCCATTTCACTCTCTCTCCCTTCATAAAGTTAAGATCATCAACATTATAAAGTTACGTACATACATACATTAGTGTACATTATAATGACTTAAATTAAACTACCTAAATGTTTAACTTCATAATTTTTACTTTCATTAAACCTTTTACTGTACTATGATGCACTCTCGCTTTGCTTAATCTCAATGGAAGTTCAAATAAGGAGTTAAACTTGTTATAATCAGTTCGCTTAACGAAGTTTCACTTAACGAAGTGTTTTTTAGGAACGTAACCCCTTCGTTAAGTGGGGGTTGCCTGTATATGCATCTATGTTCACAAAACAACATTTCTATTAGCTTTTTACAAATCTTGCCCCCAAGAAAGGATTGTTTTGTAATGCATAAAGGGAAATCTTACATGGATTACCAAAAAATAAAGCAGAGATGATGAGATCTGCCACAGACGGCGGAGACTCCAGCGACTTGGCCGCTTCTTCTTCTTCTTGTGACCTTTTTAGCTTGGCGTGTTGTCTTTCACCACGATATCAAATTTGTTTCCACTTCTCTATTGCAAGAGAGAAGAAAATAAATCGGTATATGAGGTGGAGGAAGAGGATGAGAAGGAAGATTGATTGATTGATTGATAAATTTATTGTAGCAGGAGGATCGGCGAACTTGCTGGAAAATATATAAAGAAAAGGAGAAGGCAATAGAGGAGTGGAAACAAATTTAATATCGTGGCAAAAGACAACACGCCAAGCTAAAAAGGTCACAAGAAGAAGAAGAAGCGGCCAAGTCGCCGGAGTCTCTGCCGTCTGTGGTCGATCTCATCATCTCTGCTTTATTTTTTGGTATTCCATGTAAGATTTCACTTTATGCATTACAAAACAATCCCTTCTTGGGGGCAAGGTTTATAAAAAGCTAATAGAAATATATATATATATATATATATATATATATATATATATATATATATATATATATATATATATATATATATACATATACAGTAAGGTCTCGATTTACGTCAGTTATGTTCCTGAAACATGATGTAAATCGATTTTGTACGTAACTCGAGTTTCCGTACATTTCATAGCATATTATCGAGTTTTCAACCAATCATTGTTTATGGTCATTCAGGTAAGTTAAAGGTTATATTGTTATATTATTTACAACTACGTAGGAATATGGAACACAAGTTTGTTTTTGTTGTTGATTAGGGCCACGAACGCGAAGGACTGCAGGTTGCCGAGAGGGGTGGACGCCTGAGGCCGCCAGGAGGGTGGGCAGGTCGAATGTTGTGACGCCCAGGGGGGACAGCTGGGAGCGTAGTGCAGTGCAGTGGGAGTAGAAGCATGGGCAGCGGGGCAGGAAATGCAATAGGAAAGGGCAATAGGGATAAGCAGACAGACGCAGACGGTGCAAGTCAGCTGTCAGTGTCGTGTGGCCCAGGCGAAGGCTCCGGAGTTGTTATTGTTGTGATGGGTGTGCGAGCCCTCAAGGTTGTCAACCTCCCCGTTGTCATGGTAACGGGCTTCCCATTTTCTTCCTTCCCTCACACACAGCTGTTGCCTCCCTTCTCATGTCTTTTAATTATGTCCTCTTTTTCTTGTAGCATAATGGTTTTCCTTTTCTTAGCATCACTGCTGTCACTAAGAAGTTTTCTCTTTGGTGCCATTGAGCAAGATACTAAGAACTTGAGTCAGTAAACGCAGAAGTAGGATAATACTCTTGCCAGGGGCGATGGTGTGGTGGAACTGAGGCAGGGTGTTATTGTATTCAAGCGTGAGGCAGGCAGTGTGTCGGGCAACCACCAACAATAACAATAAATCCCGCACTTTACGATTTATAAATTTGCTATTTTTTTTAATCTTAAATTGCCTTATAGTGGACTGACGTAACTACTAGTTTGACGTAACTCGAGACCGACGTAACCCGGGACTTTACTGTTTATATATACAAGCAACCCCGTTTAACGAAGGGGTTACGTACCTAAAAAACACTTCATTAAGCGAAACTTTGTTAAGCGAACCGATTATAACAAATTTAACCCCTGATTTGAACTTCCATTGGGAGTAAGCAAAGCGAGAGTGCATCATAGTACAGTAAAAGGTTTAATTATGAAGTTAAACATTTAGGTAGTTTAATTTAAGTCATTATAATGTATACTAATGTATGTATGTACGTAACTTTATAATGTTGATGATCTTAACTTTATGAAGGGAGGGAGAGTGAAACGGGAAATACACTAACCGGTAACCTGTGGAATGTAAACAAAGTGCGCATCATGGTACCGCATACAAAACTTATGTACCACATTTCCACAAGGCTTTCCATTTTATCCATTGTAGAGTCACAAGTTCAGGTGGTTCTTTTAGCTTTCAAGGAAGATGCGGTCTCACCAGCCTTCTTAACCCTTTCCTTCCGGCGCTTAAACTATTTTCCCGTTTGCTATGACGGCTAAAAATGGTAAACCTAGAAATTGTCAGAAAACTGTTTGAATACTAATAATTATTTTCTCTTTGTTATTCTGAATACAATGATGTACAGGCAACCCCCGTTTAACGAAGGTTCACACAACGAAATTTCGCTACAACGAAGGTTTCAATTTACTACCATCTGCTCGTTTAACGAACACTAAACTCGCTTTAACAAAGTTTTATCCAGGTAATTTTTTTCCAAATTTGAAAGCCCCACCATATCACGCAAGCTAACAGGCTTTTGAATACACCAAGAGCTGCTAGTACTAAGGCCTGCCTCAGGAAAAATCCTGGGACACCTATAGAATAAAGATCAAGATCAAGATCAAGCCTCTCGTGGACAACATGCGCAACACTCACTCCCCAGTCAAAACATAACAGCCTCAGCAGCAGCTTGTCTTCCCTAGCTCAACTTACCACCAAAATGCCCTGCAATTGGCCTAGTGTTTGTAAGAAGACCAGGAAGTCTCTTACTCTCCAAATGAAGCTAGATATTATTCACAGACACAGAGAGCCCAGAAAACTATAGCAGTGCTGGCCACCATCTTGACTCCATATTATACTGTCTCTATTTTCAAGTCAGCAGACTCTATTAAGAAGGTTGGTGAGACCGTATCTTTCTTGCAAGCTCAAAGAACCACCTGAACTCGTGACTCTACAATGGATAAAATGGAAAGCCTTGTGGAAATGTGGTACATAAGTTTTGTATGCAGTACAATGATGTGCACTTTGTTTACATTCCACAGGTTGCCGGTTAGTGTTTTTCCCGTTTCATTCTTCCTCCCTTCATAAAGTTAAGATCATCAACATTATAAAGTTACATATATACATAAATTAGTGTACATTATAATGACTTAAATTAAACTACCTAAATGTTTAACTTCATAATTCTTACTTTCATTAAATCTTTTACTGTACTATGATGCACTCTCGCTTTGCTTACTCTCAATGGAAGTTGAAATCAGGGGTTAAACTTGTTATAATCGGTTCGCTTAACAAAGTTTCGCTTAACGAAGTGTTTTTTAGGAACGTAACCCTTTCGTTAAACGGGGGTTGCCTGTACTTTGTAGCTGGATGTGACCTCTGAAAGTTCAGTTTATGCCTTATCAAGGATTCCTCCTCCTCCCGCTGTGTGATCCGTCTTCCAGAAACAGCCCGGAGAGCGATGACACCACGCGTACACACACACACTCTCTCTCTCTCTCTCTCTCTCTCTCTCTCTCTCTCTCATCATCTTGGATGGGAAATTGTACACTTCAATGAGAGAGAGAGAGAGAGAGAGAGAGAGAGAGAGAGAGAGAGAGAGAGAGAGAGAGAGAGATTTCATCCCTTTTCATATCAAGTTTCAGGCAAATAATATTATCTCTCTCTCTCTCTCTCTCTCTCTCACACACACACACACACGCACACACACACGTAATGGGAAGACTGGCTGGGTGACCAGCAGGCGATCAAGCAAATAACATTCTCTCTCTCTCTCTCTCTCTCTCTCTCTCTCTCTCTCTCTCTCTCTCACACACAAACACACATGCACACGCACACGTAATGGGGAAGACTGGCTGGGTGACCAGCAGGAGACCGAGGTGAATTACACACACTTTCATACTCCAACCTATTAGTTGATCTCTCTCTCTCTCTCTCTCTCTCTCTCTCTCTCTCTCTCTCTCTCTGACAAGTTACCTTCTACCATTTTATTATGAAATCGAAGATAATGAAAAAATTAACATGAAAGAATGATAGGTAATATTTTTTTTCACTTTCCAAGTCCTCACTAATGTCTTCGCTTTCTTCAGTTTCTTCTTCTAAATATTCACTGTCACTGTCTTCAAACTCAGAAGCACTGCTAAATACATATGTTCTGTCCTGCTCCATGTTATGATCTGAGATCCTTCGCTCTTATCAGGATGTCTCTTCGCACTTATCATGGTGCTTTCCACCCGGCGGGTTGCTGGGGTTGCCAAGTGTCGCCCGTAGAAAGGGAAAATAGCTTAGTTACCGCTAAATATCCAGAGCTATAGTGACAACACTACATGTGGAAACATGCCAGACACTTCCACTCACCATCTGACTCAAGAAACCGCGCTTGGAGCTCAAAATTGAGGCGAAAAAATTCTTGATTACGGGTATGATCGCCGTCGCTACGGACGCATTGATGCAATCGTATATATACGATTGCCGGAAGGAAAGGGTTAATAGAATCTGCTGACTTGAAAATAGTAGACAGTAGATGGAGTCAAGATGGTGCAAGCAATGTTATTAGTTTTCTGGCCTCTCTCTTGTCTCTCTCTTCACTTGAAGAGTAAGGCGCTTCCTGGTCTTCTTAGGAACGTTAGGCCACATTGCAGGGCGTTTTGGTGGTAAGTTGAACTAGGGAAGATGAGCTGCTGGTGACGCTGTTATGTTTTGACTGGGGAGTGTGGGGTGCACGTGATCTTGATCTTGATCTTGATGCTACAGGTGACGCAGTATTTCTTCTGAGTCAGGCCTTTGTATCGGCAGCGCCTGTGTTGTCCACGAGGCTTGATCTTGATCTTTATTCTACAGGTGTCTCAGGATTTCTCCTGAGGCAGGCCTTAGTACCAGCAGCTCCTGGTGTATTCAAAAGCCTGTCAGCTTGCATGATACGGTGGGGCTTTCAAATTTGGAAAAAATTACCTGGATAAAACTTCGTTAAAGCGAGTTTGGTGTTCGTTAAACGAGCAGATGGTAGTAAAACGAAACCTTCGTTGTAGCGAAATTTCATTGTGTGAACCTTCGTTAAACGGGGGTTGCCTGTATGTTGTTTGACACCTGAAAAGTGATGTTGGACTGTATTTCCAGATTGCACAAATTCTAGACATTGTTTTCTGTAAGTTGCATGTGCATTTTTAAGACGAACCCCATACAAAGTAGGGTTCATAAAACCTGCTATAACTCCTGCTCTATTTACCCAATTTTGGCAATTGATCTATAGATGGATTGCTCATATATGTATATGATTTATATTTATTAGTTGAGTTGAGAGTTAACAGAGGTTAAAATAAAAGGTCACCAAACACAAATCTATTAATATTTGCCTAAAATTCAGACAATTTGAGTTTATCTCTAATCTATCAGTAGATATTAATATTCCTATCTTAACTGACTCTTAACAATATATCGCAGCTCCCAAAACAAACAGGCGTATCTCAGTTTCTGGCAAAATTGAGATATTACCATCATCAGAACTGTCAAAGTGGTGCATGTCAAAGTGCATTAGTTTGGGAGATAAATTATAAGGTTTTCACCACAAATGTATCTCAATTTAAGACGAACATTTCCATGACAAAGAGGCATATGTTTAGATATGCCCATTTGTTATGGTACAAAAAATAGCCTGTCATCATGTCCAATGGGCGTATGCCGAGATACACCTGTTTGTGTTAACTTGAGTAGTATATATGTTGCAACAATTTTAATTTTGATACCCATACATTCCCTGGTAATTGCATTTTCTTTTTCATAATAATACACAAAAAAAGATTCTCTAAAACCTAGATGCAATGGTGTTGGATGTACCAGATTCAGAAACAAATAGGGAGGCTATAATTCAAGCTTTCTAAGGGACTGGAAGTCTTCAACTGCAGAGAGTGTACAATATCCATTTTTTGCAACAAGCAGATGTAAAACAGAGAACTGTGAAAAATCATGTATTAGGGAGATCCATTTCTTTTCATTACCACATGCTAAAGGATAGTCAGTCTATTCCAGTGTGCAAAAAGATGTTTCTGAATAAACTCATTATTACAGAAAAAAAACAATACGGACAGCAATGAGAAAATGACAGCCAACAGGTACAGCTGAGAAAGACAAAAGAAGGAAGCAAGAAATAATGCTACAGGTTGATAAAAAAAAAAAATAATAATAATAATAATTCTGCAACACATCAATAGATTCCCAATAATGGAGTCCCACTACACTTCCCAAGATTCCAAGCATGACTACCTGCACCCTAATCTCAATAACCAGAAAATGTATGAAATGTTCAAGGAAAATTATGCATCAAAAGGGTTTGTAGCATCTTACTCTACTTACTGTAACATCCTTAAACCACAAAATATTTCATTTCACGATCCCAGGAAAGACGTGCAAAGTATGTGAAAATTACTGAAAAGGTAACACAGAGAAAAGGCAAGAACTTGAGGAACTATTTTTATAGCACACAAAGGAGAAAGAAGCTGTGCACAAAAAAGAAACACACAAAAAAAAATTATGACAATGTAGCAGCAGCAAGATCTGATCTCAAGCAGGTTATTTACCTACCACAAACTACTGACAATCAAGTTTACTATGAAAGGAGGTTAGCAAACTATAATCTGACTGTGTATGAACAGAAAACTAGAGAGTGCCATTGCTTTATCTGGCACTAAGGATTGGGTAGAAGAGGTCCTTCAGAAATTGGAACATGCCTAATGATGTACTTGGACCTTATGGACACTGCTGGGAAAAGAGAAATGACATTGTTTGCAGATGGATGTCCTGGACAGAATAAAAACTCCATTATTGCAACATTGCTACTGCATTATATCAGCAGATTGGAAGTCTCTATCGAACAGATCTTGTTTCTGTATTTTGAAGCTTATCATGGCAAAAATGAGGGAGATTTGACACACAGCACAATTGAAATTGCATCAGACAATGCTATGGATTTGCATGTACCCTCACAACTTGTTCCAGTTTTTAGGAGAAAGCAACCTTACAGCATACAAACACCACAGACAACAGACTTCCTTGACTTCAAATCTCTCTCAATAGACCTTCAAATTCTTCTGTTAGATCTGATGATCAAGGTGGGAAAGTAGACTGGAAGAACATGTCAGAGATAATGGTGAAGAAAACTGACACCCATAAAATCTTTTTCAAAACCAGTCATATGTAAGAATTCAATTCACTAACAACGAAAGTGACTTCCACAAACTGCAAAAGAGGAACCTCCAAAATTGTATTCTCAACCTCCTACAATTGCAAAAGACAAGTACAATGACTTAAATGTCACCGTGTACAGGTGCCTTTCCAGGAGTTAGGATGTCTGAACATGTGAGATTTTAAAAATGTTTGCCATACAGACTGATGGAAGTGGTGCATTCAATGGGTGACATATTCTTTCAGCATTGTTTGCTCCAAAGAGAACTTTCAATAAGTCATGTGATTAAGTGAATATCTTAAAATGGAAAGTGTGAAAACACACTGTGAATGTATTATTTCTACGGTCTTTTTCCTGATCCCTAAATATTGTAACATAAGATTATGATTACTTATTGTTCCTTTGCAAAGGTGATTTTTTGTTCTAAGGGAGGTAATTTGAGGAGTATTCTTCATCATTGTTTACTCCAAAAGATAACTTTGGATGTCTTTTGTAAATCAGGTGATTATATTACTTTGATCTTAAAATGTTTAGTATGAAAATATCAACAAATTGTCTATTTACTAAGTTTTGTGTTCTTTATGAAATACTGTAAAGGACTAGAGAAAAGTGGAATCAAGATCTTTTAAGGGAACAGCAAGTATGAATGTTCTTTCATAAATATCCTAGCAACATTTTTATTGAATTTTCTTAAGTACAAGTATTACTCATTTCATTTTCCTTATGAAAATACCCAAATATTCAAATAGTTGCTTTTCGTTTTGGATGCATCCATGCACTGAACTTCCAGATTAGAACCTTTAGGGATGTTAATTTCCACACAAAGATTAATAGAGGTCTACTTTGTTTTAATTAAAAGTATTAAGTTCATTACACACTCATGTTGTTGATTACTACGTCTTAAGCATTTTTCAGCTCCTTTAGGCTAATTCATCTCATGTCATATCATCTTAACATGCAGTGTGGTACAACATGCTCACTGAGCTAAGTATTCAAAGTTATATAAGACCTATAAATTACATTACTTTTTGGCACAACTCAATGATAATCTGAAGAAAGGTCACAATTCACCATGTCAGAGAGACATTTGATTAAAAAGACAAAAAGGCATATCTGTGGCATAACTAAACATTCCACTTAAAAAAAACTTTAGGTCACAGATAAACAGGCACATCATCTTCTGCGCCTTAAAAATACCTAAAAACCTCATTCAGCAACTCTGGGTGTATGGCTTAAAAAAGTTCAAAGTTATGGCTATATATGTAGGTTTACTCCACCTAAATACCTTTAAAACTATTCCAGTAGTAAATAAAAGCATATGGTGGAAAACTTTAGATCGCTCTCCTGAAAAACAGCAAAAACAGAGATACGTCACTTTGTTTTGGGAGCTGCGATATAGACAATTTTGGGAAGAGATTTTCTTTAGATTGAACCAGTACTTTTGTTCAGGGTACATAGGAAAATGAAGTAATTTTCAAGAGTTTTTAATTTTCAAGATTTCACAAAAAAATTATTTTCATATTACTTTCCCACAAATTTTCACAATTTTCTTACACTTCATGTTATAGTTATCCATTCTCTAATCAACATTTCTAATATAATAATGAACATTTTACATACATGTTCTATAAACATAGTTATGTAAGGCAAAAATATACAAAACTATTTTGCTAGATACATGTACACACATAATGTTTTAATCATACATATATCTTCTCTGTTTAGTCATTAGTCATCATCAGTATCTGTATTATCTTGTCTTATTCTGATCATCTGTAGCATGGTTACTACATCCAAAATGGGATAATAGGGGAAGTCTGTTCACTTATTTTGATAAAGTTCACTGCTGTGGTTGGAGCATCCGATGAGGAATTGAGTTTACCTCGCTGACATTCAGGAGAGCATCAAATGTGATGGCTAACAGAACTAAAACCAACAAACTTGAATTCCAACAAGTTCTCTTCTCACGAGTTATAATCACCCACGCCAATACATCCTACCATTCACAATAAACAACAATGCTATTCCTCACACTCACGCACCATAAGTCCTCGTGTAACATACAATACTTCCATGTCATTCAAACAACACATTTATTTAGTGATATTCATTATTGTACTTGGTAAGGTAAGAAAGTGTCGGCAGCAGCGTCTACTTCCACCCCTTGCCACTGGGGTGCATCTGGCGCCTATTTAGAATTTGTGCAGTGACCTAAATTTAGCCATAAATTTTCTATTTAACCCATTTTTAAAAATTGTGGCTATTGGGAAATTTGAATTGTTGGTGTTTAGATTAACAGATTTTTACTGTAGAATCCTTTTCAATTTTTGGGGGGAAGTCATATGTTTTTGTCAGCACTTTTAGAAACTACATTGGTCAAACTCACCTACAAATCCTTCCAGTAAATAATGTAATATTGTATTTATCTAATGTTATAGAGCGAAAAGTAAAAGCAGTAAAAGTGATTTTGTTAGTGATTTCTGGTAAGTTTCATGTTAGAAATAATTTAGCTACATATAAACATTTCAAACATGGAGACAACTACATATACATCCAAGCAGTGTTGTAGGAAACTATAAATATACCCAATGTGGATTGTCTAAATTCAACCAATATGACAACCTGTCAATTCGCCAAACTGGAGATGAAAATTATACAATACTAATTGTTGTATTAATAAAAATTCATATAAAGCCCATTCAAGAAAGCTCTTCAAATCACACATAACAGAATTAAACAGTGAATGCATTAAAGGATCTTCTAAACTTTACAACTCAGTCTAACTAACAATGGGAAAGCTACACATTACCTCAAGCATGAAGAGCCGGTGTCCTGCCTTCTCATTGTGGGAAAACTTGAAGAACCACTTGATGAGGCGCACATATAGATGGGTTGGTAGGAAACGCAAAATCTCCACCACTGACTGGGCTGCCTTCTGCCGGAATTCAGCCTTGTCGGGCACCTGGAGGCATAGGTGCTGGATGAGGATGTAGACCCCATCATAGGCTTCCTCCTTAACCTGCATCAGAATATACTTAACAAAGATCTGCGAGTGTTCTCGAATGACATTAAGGGAGCGCCCAGAGAGATCCGAGAGGCCACGAGGAACCATGAGGATGTTATGAAGGATGTGCTTCATGATAAGCATAACTATCTTCTTTCTCTGGCCATGTATATTGCAACAAAGCGATTGCAGAGAACAATATGAATTGTAAGCAAGGGCCGTGGTAGTAGCAGGACCATGACGCTCTACAAATATCCCAGAGGCATTGTTGGTCTCAGAACAGGAGACCTCCATCAGAATACTGATGGTCTCATCAAGAGAGTCTGGAGAATGTTTTAGAGAGAACCTCAATGTCAGTCGCAGGAAATCATGAAGGAGGATGTTGAGGGAGCGTACAAGTTTGGTTGCTTCACTTGGGGTTAGCATTGTTAGCTCACTCTCCTCCTCCTCCTCTGCCTCTGTGTTCATCTGGTCTTCCTGGTGTCTGCGCTGACTGGCCCGGACTGCAGTGCTGTGACGGCCTTTCTTTGGGTTAGCAGCACCAACCTGCAATTTGGTGGCAAGACGCATCGTTTCCATACACTTTCGATACATGACAGGATGGAAGACCCTGAAGGCATTGCTGCCGGGAACACACAGCACCAGGAAATAAAGGCTGGCAGCCTGAATTCCAAACTCCCGCTCTGCCTCCCTGGCGTCGTATCTTTGTCCTCTGTAGCAATAGTAAAACAGTAACGTCATCAATTTCTTCAAGTCATCAGACAACTCTGTCCAAAACCTAGTGTGTAAACTGTCGTCATCATCCTCAGCTGCCAAAGTGGAGGTTGACATCTTGTGATTATCGTCCGTCAAATTAGGCAGTAGGTCAACCCAATGACGAAAAGAATTGTTCACTGCACTAAATAACCCACTCAAGTTTGTACTGAAATGGTGGTCCTCAAAGTTTGATGGTAGATCCCCCACCTCTGTGAAGTCCGCATCAATTACACTCTTTGTCCAATCACTGTCCAAGGAATTAAGTGAGAATTTCGATAATAATTCCAAAACTTGTTGCATTCTTCCCGCCGCGTCCGCCATTTTTGTTGTTATTAACGTTTGAAATTCGGTTCGGATGTAAAGTCAGGAGATTACCTTTGCAACGGCCCCCAAGATGGTGTTTATTCACTTTCGTTATTGCTGGTTATCTATTTTCTCCTTTTTTTCACAATTCATTTTTATCCATTTTCTTTTCTTCTTTCACTACCAACTTTTATCTACATTTTTTTTTTCACTATCAACCTTTATATATTTTTTTTTCTTACACTATCAATCCAGTCCTAAGAATGTTCTATATATCTGTCATACGGTCCCTTATTGATTATGCCGTCCCTGTTTTAATACAGTTTAGTGACACCCAACTCCGTTCCCTGGAGCTTGTTCAGAATGAAGCTATGCGGATAATCTTGGGATGCCCTAGGACTGCACGGATTGAAGTCCTCAGAGCTGAACTGCACCTGCTGAGTATTATGTGTAGGGTACAGGAAATTACTTGTCGCACAATTAGTCGGATGCTATGCACGGGCTCTGACTCTCTAAAGGGATCACTGACCCCCCTGTATCATGATCCTCGCACTCCTACAACACCATACCTCAGGAAGATCTTGGGAGTACTGACAAGTGTAGGTGTAGCCGAGGCTTGTATTAACGTTGTTATGTCACCGCTGCAACCCGCCTGGAACCCTCACCGTGTCAGTGTTGATATTCACTCACTGCATCAGCCCAAGAGGGACTGGCTCCCTCATGTGCTGCAAGACATGTTCATGACTAAATTGTCCAAGTACCCACACGTTGAGGCTATTCATGTTTATTGTGATGGGTCAGTCAATGGCAGCAGGTCTGGATGTGGGCTGTTCATCCGTGACTACATCTCTGCCAGTCTCTACACTGACACTGAGGTTTCCAGGCGGCTCCCTGCACCCATGTCTTCCACTAGAGCAGAACTGCATGCTGTTCTGGATGCGCTCCACATTGTGGTGCCTCTCCATAAGAATGTATATTTCTTTATTGACAGTCAGGCTGCATTGTATGCCCTTCAGTCCACCTCCCCCATGGACTGTGATCTAGTTAATAAGTGTCTTGATCTCATCCACTCCCTTGAAGGGGCTGGTGCCACGGTCCATTTCATCTGGACACCCTCTCATGTGGGTATCCCGCTAAATGAAAAAGCAGACCACCTTGCTCAGTGTGCCCTACAAGATAACACAGTGAACCCTGGCACTGAGTACACTCTGGGTTATGTTAAGAGTAGCATTAAGGACTTTGTACAAAGTAGCATTAGTGATCAGTTGGAGCTTTGTTGCCATAGGGGCAGTAGCACTAGTCTTCACTATGCACGTGTCTCCCAGAGCTGTGCTTACACCTACGGGAGACATACTGCATCACATGACAGGGTGGCAATGAGGCTCAGATTAGGCTACAAATACTTTTGGGAAGTCAGTGCTTCTCCTGGTGTGTGCTGTGTGCTGCACCAAGGGGACACACTCTGCGTCACTATATCATGGAATGTCCTCTCATTGCTAAATTTAGGCCACAAGGTCAGCATGACTTGTACAGCCTCATTGACCATCTCCTAGACTCTGCCACCCTCAAGGAAATACTCAGGGAATATCCTCAGTTTGCTCCCAGACTGTAGGATGTCTTAGGCAATAAGGTGTGCAATATGTGTATTTATTTATTGAAATACTTGTATTCTTGCTGTGTATACTGTCCAGAGTTATTTTTGTGATACTTTAACCTTAAGTCTTTGCCCAGGGGGTGGGTGGTAAGGCCCATCCTCCTTCTTTGTTGTAATTATTTATTAATTCAACAATAAATGTATCAATCAATCAATCCAGCATGACATGCTCCTTTCTCTGGTAAATTATCTTGATCTTGATCTTAATGCATCTAGAACGCCACATTCTCTCCAAGAACTCTTTCACAGCCTCAATCATCCTTTCATTCGTCTCCCTACAGAGTCCCAGCAGCACCACCATCCATTCCCTTCCTGTCATCTCCACTCTGTCATGTCCCAGGTCCCTCAGCACCACTTGCATCATCTCATACCTGTCTTTGGCATACTTCACACACCCCAGCACCACATGTTCCACCGTCTCATCCTCTCCCATGTCACACATCTGGCACACTTTGCTGCGGGACTCAGACCATCTATAACTCCTTGCATTCACATCCATGCACTGTGCCCTAGCTCGGAAGAGAAGATCCCTACCCAGGCTTCCATCATACCACTTTTCATACATTGGGGCCTCTTTCTCTTTATACCATTCCAAGGTACTCTTTTGCTCAATCCTATTCCTCCAGTCACTCAGTCCCACACCTTTCACTACTCTGTCTATCTCACTCCTCCACTTCCTTACACCCCATTCGCTACCCTCTCCATTTCTAACAATCATACTCCAGTCATTCTCTAATAAATGCCTTCCTTCTACCTGCTGAAAAGCCCAACTAGCTATTAGACCACTCTTCACCACCAACCTGACACACTTTTTCCCCCACTTGCTATTCCTGACATTCCACATAAACACTTTTCTCACTATTCTAGCATCATTCATTCGCTCTAACCTAGCCTTATACCGTAGGGTCGCTTTTACATACCTTTCTCTAAAAGTGCTCCAACCCATCTCTCCCTTAAGAGCCTCTACTGCTGCATATGTAGGTGCGTGCATTAAGTGCCATTATTGCAACTCTATTCTGCCCTATTTCTAACTTTTCTAGTTCACTCTCATTCCATGCAATCACATCCATACCATACATGATGCTCGGAACAGCCACGCTCTTCCAAACTTCTCGCAGCACGTCATATTTACTTCCTAGCCGACCCACCCACTGACTCACCATGCTTATCTTCTCAGAGATTCTTTGTCTTCACGCAGCCAACCGGACTCATCCACATCCCCAGGGACTTGTATTCATCTCTCTGTTGCATCTCATTCTCACCTAGTCTCCACACTGAGTTCCTCTCATCCTCGGACCCATTCACAACCATTACCTTGCTCTTTTCACTACTAAACCTCACTCCAAAGTCTCTTCCATACCCATCTACAACATCAAACAAACTCTGAAGCTCTTCTGCCGACTCACTTATAACAACATCATCTGCATACAAGAGCACACATTTCTTATCATTACCCACATTTTCACCTGCATTCATTCTCTTCAATCTAGCAGCCAGTTCCTCTGTATATAAGCTAAAGAGGGTTGGTGATAATATGCAATCCTACCTAACTCCTCTTTCACTCTTCACCCAGTCTGTCTCTACATCTCCTAGTTTAAACTTAGCTCTTGTATCTACATACATACTTCGCACTATGTTAACTATCTTTGCACTTAGCCCAATCTTTTCTAGCACTCTACCTAGCATTTCTCTGTTCACCCTATCATATGTTTTCTCTATGTCTAGAAAACCTAAGTATAATTTGCTACTATCTTTCTTCTTTCTCTTAATCAATTCATTCACCACAAACATATTGTCTTCAGATTTCAGTTCTCCTGTCCACACTGTCCTGTAAACTTTGGAGTTTTTTTTACCTGTGTCTGACATTCCATGACTTGACTTCATTCGAGAGGAATCGAGGTTTCAAGACATTTGTCACTATCCTTTGGCTAATTATATCGGATCTTTAAGGAGACTGGCAACTGAGTGGGCTTTTTTCTTTATATTTTTGTTGCCCTTGGCCGGTTCTCCTCTCTTAAATAAATAAAAACAAAAAACAAAAAAAGAGCAACCTCAAGCACAGACAGTCAGACACGTTGAGACGGTCAGACGGTGCCGTTGCAGAAGTAATTCCGCCGACCATGAGGTATGAGGTGAGGTTTGACGTCCGACGAAGAGGTAAACACAAACAGAGTTAACTGCGCCTCACTAAACTGGGCGTACATATCAGCCATGTTCGTCTCATGCCCTCACTGTCCCTGATGAGGGAACGCACAGGAGACTCTAGAACACTTCTTGCTGTACACTGGCTGGGGCATCACCTGGGAACAGGCATTTTACCTAACGGCAGTCCTCACCTGGGCTCTCCTTTTAAGAGGATGGGAGAGCTTTCACCAATCTGAATGTATCACAAGATGTTTCAGGGCCGCCTTAAAGGGAGAAGGCATGATTATGAACGTTGGTATTACAATGAGGCAAGTTATGACTGGTGCTTTCAGCAGGTATGTAATTTGACATTGCCTCTTTTTGTGTAACTCTTAATTCAGAACAAATACATCATGAGAGTTCTTGCATTCATGGTGGGTAAATATGTGCTCCTGTATTACCTATTATTTGTCATAACCAGCGATCTGATCTCCATATATATCTGTGTTTTATGGAACCTGAGTGTGTGTGATTTATTTGTGGGTTGAGGTAAGAGAATGAGACATTTTATTAACTACTCGCGGCAGTGCTAGGGACAGTGGTGGCTCTTATCAAGGGATTTACATGTCCTGCTGCACTGAATTCTCTGCTGCTGTTGTCTGTGAGACAAATGAAGCAAAACCATAGCTTGTGTCAGGATCTGAAGGCACGTACTGTAACTCCTGTATGTGGTAATGGCTAGGTGTGTAGATATGAGTCATGTCTTGCATGAATTTTTTCAGAACATTTGATTCTGTTGGTTGTAGCAGTTATCAATCAGTGATATGGCTTCACATTGACATACTTTTTATTCTTTTCTTGAGTGCTACCAGCAGTTTTCCAGACTGAAACGTGTTAATGTATGAAACCCATAATCCAACAGCATTGTAGCTCTGGAGTCTACATTTCCTTAACACAACTCTGCATCCCTTGCTTGATTTTTCACTATTTGGTTTTATGGGTTGACATCTCCCTTAACAGCTTTACACATCCACGTGCTACATAAGACACAATTTCCTCAATTAATTCTGCTTAAATGAGACTGGCATGCTTGCAAAATTTGACTGCCTCTACCTTCCTTCCTTTCCTGAAGCTGTAACGTTATGCAGTTAGTTAATCAGGTAAAAGAATCTCTTTGTTATTTTGCTTTTTCCTTACTCTTCAACAAATGAGGTATCTGGTGAAGTAGATGGGTATCTGACCATCAAGTACATTTCTTTTGCACCATCTTAAAGTAAGTTTGCATGTCAGGATGTAAGTTTTTCTGTATATGTACTGAATATTTCTTATTGGTTCATATTAGATATGAAAGCAAATACCATAGTGAAATTAGATGTGCATATTAAATTAAATGTTTAATGCCTATTCACTTCATTTACTGTTTTATTCTAAACGTCTCTTGACAGTCACCTTCTGTGAAGGATATGAGCAACAATGGAGACTCACATTACACATCTGAAGTTGTTGATGATGATATTGAGTTAGAGGCATGGGAAATATACACTTGAACACTGTTTCACCACCACTACCTTGTAGAAGCATCCTGTAGAATGTCAAGAGATCAGTCATCTAAAGCAGATCCCTGGGGTCTCAGGCGCTCTCCCAGAATACGAATGCTACAGTTAAATACACAAAAACATGATGCGAATGTTGGAGGAAATACAGCAAGAGGGCCTGTGGAGGATACCAGAAATGATAGAAGGCAACGGAATAGTGATTTGCTTGAGTCATTTGGGACTAGTACTCAAGAGGCAATGGATGCAATGGATCTTGATGATAGCATATTTCACAAGGTGTCAGTGTCTCAGTTAAGAACGGAAGAGCTTGGAAATCAAAGGAAGCCAAAACATGATGATGCTTCAAGTCAGCAGACAAATTGTCAGATTCCACACAGACTGCAGTGCCAGAAATCAAGAAATAGTAAAGATGAGTGTGCTAAAGAATCCCTTTGTTTAGTAAGAAGCAGAGAGGATATCATGACATACTCTTCAGGAAATGGGAATACACCTGAGCAAGATAATGGTTTGTGTGAGAATAAAAGAGCATTAGTCAAAGAGGAAAGAAAAACTGAATGCAGCATGAAAATGTTGAAAGATGATTTAATTCATAGTATGGAATCACCAGTAAGTGCAAGCCATAAACACCACAAAGAAACCTGTACCAAGAAAAACAACTTTAAAGAAACAAACATTCAAAATAAGCAATGTCTGCAAGGTTTGGGAAAGCCACATACTACTAGTAGAAAATATAACAAAGAAAATATACATGATTTTGATAGTAATCACAAAAGGATCATCCATTCTAGAGGTACAGAGAAAGATCAGCCATTACTGAAACGCTTACAGGAAAATCAATCACCGTCATCATCACACAACCAACCGAAACCCACAAAGCATCATGCCTCCCCCAAGAGATGCTCCATGGAAAATATATTACCAATCCTCAAGTCTTCTGCCTTCTATAGCCAGTCCCATTCGCTTACCAATAATAGTGAAGCATGTAAAAATATTGTCAAGGAACAGGAGTTGCAAAAAGAACCTGACAATGCAGTCTCAGTGAAAGAGATATTACATGAAAAACAAGATTGTGTAAGAGATCATTCTACCAGCCCTGATGATTGTAAAAAGACAGTTGCATCTCATGACTCTATGAACAAGATAGACATTACTGTTCTCAAGTCTCCTCTGAACTCTGATGACTCACGAAGCTTCTTATCAACTCAAGAAAAGATGGAGCTTAGTGCTTGGGGCTTGCCGGAATCTGTTTTAAAGGTATTGCAATATATGTGTGTGTTTGTATTTATGTATTTCTAGTTTACAGTGTTTGAGATAAATTTGTATTGTTCTGCTGCCATATCAACTTTTATCCTTCAAATTAGGTTGTTCTAAAGTCACTGATGTTCCTTGATTAGACTTTTATTTGGGCAAGAGAATATGCTGAACAATTAACTTGTATGTTTTGGTGAGAATTGGTTCTTTCTACCCTTAAGCATGGAAAGTGAGGGAATGCCTGTGAATCTATATATATTGATGCCTTGTTTGGCTACTATGGTCAAAGGTGAGATATTGGTATATAAGTATATAGGTAGTAAGTACTTGTATGCTAATTACATTTATGTTTTACCTGTCCCTGTTTAGTGCTATCTTGAGAATGGGGTGAAGAGAATGTTTCCATGGCAGGCAGAGTGTTTGAGTCTTCCAGGTGTGCTGGAAGGAAGAAACCTCATCTATTCAGCCCCAACCTCAGCAGGTAGGTTGACCAACAAGTGGAGAGTGAAGATAATGGGAATGAGATGCTGGAGTGTGACATATGGACCATACTGATAAATTTTTCCCTATTTTTTGGTCCCTGCCATGGTTGTGTGGTTAGGCAAGACCTTAGTTGCAGAACTGCTGCTGCTGAAGAGAATTCTGGAGGGCGGCTGCAAAGGGATTTATATTCTACCCTTTGTCTCTGTGGCTCGTGAGAAGATGCTTTATATGCAGGTTAGTCACTGTAGTGGCAAGCTATAGTGGCTCAATTTGACACCATTCTCACCACCAACCATGTGAATAGTAACTGTAAATTGACTAAGGAGACAGAACAGAATTTTAAGGAACACCAATATGATAGATTTTCATGGACCCTCAAATTTTGTCTTCATTCTTACAACCAAGTCTAGTTTGTGTATGATGGTGTATGTTCAGTGTCAGGACAGTTATGCAAGACCTGTGAAGTTGCTTGGTCTTTATGTTATATTATAATATTTCTGCATGTTAATGCATTGTTTTACATATATCATTGCCTCATTGAATCTCTTCTTTTTTACTTTTCATGCTGTGAAAACATGTATACATAATGAAAAGCTTATTTTTAGAACTGATCTCCATATCAGCATAAAACAAGTTATTTTGTAAATATGTATCTATTTTTTTTTTCTCTTTTTTTGGCTTTTTCTTTTAGCCAAATAAAAAATTAATATATTTTGTTCTCTCAGAAAATGTTTGGGAGTGTAGGTGTGCGTGTTGAAGGGTTTATGGGATCCCAAGGTCCATCTGGAGGACTTAAAGTGACTGACATTGCTGTGTGTACTATAGAGAAAGCCAATAATCTTATCAACAGGTAAGGTTAGCTTAAAAGTTTGATATTTTTTATTTCTCGTGTATGTTGGAGATGTGTACTTGACATATCAAACCAGACAACTGTCCCTGCTTTTATAATGACTCTAGACTCCTTCCTCTATATCAAGCATATGTGTATTATGTACTCTTCTTTTCCAAAACTTCATACCTGGGAGTTTTGTGTCCCATATCTTGATTAAGGAAGCCTGACCTTATTTACACACAGGTTACTGGAAAATCACCGAGTGAATGAACTGGGCATAATAGTGGTCGATGAACTGCACATGGTAGGTGACTCACATCGGGGCTATCTGCTGGAGCTGCTCCTTACCAAGCTCACTTATGTTACTTCATCAATGTCGTCTGCAGAATCTCCTCATTCACTTGAAAACAAGGCAAGTTATGATACTTTTTCTTGCAGACAGTAAAAATTTTTCTGTCAATACTGACACTTCAAATAGAGTAAAAGTAGGCTGGATAGATTTTTTGTATGAATTACTGTAATTGGGATTGTATTCTCTCTTCTGTGTATGTGTGCAGCAGTAACATTTTGTATGAGCACATAATTGTGTATGAAAACTCTACCTTCACCAAATTACTTGTGCAGATTTTTTTTAGAAATGGCTGCCTGGTAGAGGAATTTTTCATCTTTAATGGCTGTAGTTATTACAGTTATTCTGTATCTTTTAAAAGAATTCTTTGTGATGGATATTTGAAAAAGGAGAGATATGAAAATTTCAGTAAAAAAGTCTCGCTTTCATGTTTCAGCCTTGGGTGAAGTTAATTGCAATTGAATGTATTAGTCTGTTTTTGTTTTCAAACAAATTGCAGTGGCTTACCACAGTGTTTGTAATAGATAACTTCCTTTGGGCCAATAAACATATTCTTAGACAACCAATGTGGGCCATTAAGAACTCCATATAGAAACCATGAAATCGAATTCCTCCTCATCCTCATCCATCAATAACTTGATCATTGATCATTTCATGCATGCTCTTAATTTTTTCATCAGTTATCTATTTCAAATTTTCTTTACTTACCTCTGATAATAAAATAAATGTTAGTTAGTAAATGAGCTACTGCAAATTTGTACATTTTGTAGTAGTGTCCATACAGAGAAGTTAACTGTGTTTGTTACTTTGTTTCAGGTGTGTGGAAAGCCTATCCAAATAGTTGGCATGTCAGCCACTTTGCCTAACCTTGAGCTTCTGGCTGCCTGGCTCGATGCAGCGCTCTACACCACAGACTTCCGGCCGGTGCCCCTTCAGGAATGTGTCAAGCTGGGGACATCTGTTTATGATTCTTCATTCAAAAAGATAAGGGAATTGTGTCCAAAAATGACTATGAAGGTATGTTAATCTCCATATATTTTTTTTTACTTTACATGTTAAAACTTTCCTTAATGCATGTATTGAGGTAAAACATTATACAGGCATATTGGCAAAAGCTCATAGGTTCAGAATGATACTCTGAAGGAAATAGCCTGCATCTTTTAGGACCTCAGGATTAGATTATGGGCAAGATTGGAAATTGTTATCATTATGAAGGGTTATGAGTAGATTACTGCATACTGTCAGGCTTTGCTATGGATGCATGTAGCTAGCTGCTCTATGCCTAATCTCCTGGGGTGTGTCATTTGTGGTGAACTGATGACACTCCTTGGGAAAGCTCTGTGAGGAAGTTGACATAGATAGGGATAGTATAGTTTAAGAGTGTTTTTATTACTATACAACTACAGATGGTCATGGGTTATGTTTGTTAGTGCATTAGTGCAGGAGAGTTTAGGTACGAGTATTGTGTGTGGTTTGACCTACACTCCATGCTTCACAGGGTGACCGTGACCACCTCATGCAGTTGTGTCTGGAAACTGTACTAGAAGGATTCTCTGTGCTGGTATTCTGTCCCAGCAAGGCATGGTGTGAGAATCTGGCTGAAGCAGTGGCAAAGGAGTTCTATGACATAGGTAGGAGAAATGTTGATAGAAAAAATGAAAGCTTAACAAAAATATTTTTAAAAGTTGGTCTTATCCAGACTAATAACCCCGTGAAGAACAAAAAATCATACAGTGTCTGGTGTCCTTTAGAAAATATGTATTTGGTGAGTACTTTTGTATTAAGTCTTAATTTTTGTTACTCTCAGGTAAGACTGACAGCTCTTATCCCCCTGAACTGGGCCCCAGACTGCGCAGTGCTTTGGATCCTGCTGGCATCAGGAATGTTCTGGAGGCATTGCGCAAGTCTCCAGTGAGGCTAGATAAAATTCTATCCCGATCTGTGGCCTTTGGAGTAGCTTACCATCATGCTGGTAAGTAACTCCATTTACTTCTTATGGTATGAACACTTTATCTATACGGGTTTTTATTTTCAAGCTTCAGGATAGCTTAACAAAATATGTGT
The DNA here is from genome assembly GCF_017591435.1 of Portunus trituberculatus. Taxonomy (NCBI): domain Eukaryota; kingdom Metazoa; phylum Arthropoda; class Malacostraca; order Decapoda; family Portunidae; genus Portunus; species Portunus trituberculatus. Next base: position 919,439 of record NC_059297.1, on the reverse strand, counting down.
TGTTAAATTTGCTGACTTCTTTTTCACCCAAGGCCTCACTTTTGATGAACGGGACATCATTGAGGGTGGCTTCCGCTCTGGATCTCTGCGTGTGCTGCTGGCCACCTCCACACTCTCCTCCGGGGTCAACCTTCCAGCCCGGAGGGTTATTATCAGGTCACCAGTGTTTGGGGGCTCCATTCTTGACGTCCTCACATACAAGCAGATGGTTGGACGTGCAGGGAGGAAGGGTGTGGACATGAAGGGTGAGCTTGTGAGGAACCAAACTTTAGGAATACTTTTTACTAAAACTCATGATATGTTGACTCATCTTAAAGTGGTGAACTGCTGCCTGACACTTTATGTTATGTGATTTAGCTTGCTCAGTGTTCAGTGCATCAGACAAACCTTTAGATGGTAATGATAGTGACAAAGATACTGTTGCAGGTGAAAGTATTCTTATCTGCCGTGAAGGAGAAAAGGAAAAGGCTAAGACATTGATGACATCTTCCCTGCCTCCCATCACTTCCTGCCTTCAGAAAGATGCCTCTCTTACCTCCAGCATGAAGCGAGCTGTCTTAGAGGTAAAGATTGCTTCTTTAGCCATACACATTCACACACACTCTCTGTCTTTGTCTCTGTCTCTCTCTCTTTTTTTTTTTTTATACCATGCGGGCTTTTTTCACGGGAATTTATGGGCTAAAGGAGATACTTTTTGGGGTACCTCCTATCTCAAAGCCCACCCGCTAGGAAACCGTTGCCCCGAGTGAGGAAGCCCAACCTACACTCGGAGTGTGGACAGGATTTGAACCCATGCGCTTGGAGACCCCTTGGACCCCAAAGCGCGCATGGTTCCACTGTACCACGGCAATAACCCTCTGTCTCTGTCTGTCTGTCTCTGTCTCTGTCTGTCTGTCTCTGTCTCTTTCTCTTTCTCTTTCTCTCTTCTCTCTTTCTCTTTCTCTCTCTCTCTCTCTCTCTCTCTCTCTCTCTCTCTCTCTCTCTCTCTCTCTCTCTCTCTCTCTCTCTCTCATGATTAGTATTCATAAAATAGTTTTGTTTTGGTGAGTTATTTAATGACCTCATGTTTTTTCTCATTTTATGAAGTAAATAAAAAAATATACAGGAAATACAAACTTAGAAGTCCCAAATCTCTGACAAAACACAACACTCTACAGGTTAAGCAGATAAAGTCTGTTATTACTTGTTTTGTTTGTTGAAAATCTTGATATATTTCAAGATTTTTTTTGTTTTTTTTTATGAGGCTAAGCTGTTTTTTATTTGATCTCCAACACATTTCACCTCTCAGCATACACTTATTGAATTAGGCAACAAAAATTTAGGCAGCCATTTTTTTTTTTTTTCTCTCAATATGTTTCACATTTCAACTTTGCCTTGCATGTGCAGGTGATTGTGAGTGGAGTGGCCAAAACTCCACAAGAGGTGGAGAAGTACTGCAGCTGCACCCTCTTGGCTGCCTCACTGAGAGCTGGTCAGCTGGAGGAAAAGCAGGGCAATGATCTCTCACATACACAGAGTTCACTTAAGTCATGTATTGATTTTCTCCTTGAAAATGAATTCATCAGGTATGATCAACTGCTTTTGATTTAGCATGTTCTTTTCTATATAGAGATTGATCAAAGGCACAAAAGATTAGGCAAGAAAATGCTGCTTGATTGATACTCACCCAAAAGTGCGATAGCTCTGTGTTGACCAGTGCAGTCCTGGAGATGTCATGTTGTCATTATTTACTTATAAATAATTCAAGTTGTAGAGAGAGGAAAGCTTAAACAGGCAGACAGTTCTGCTTTACAGTGGAAAGACTTAAGTGAAGTTACTGATATAAATTGTGCATTAATAATATAGACAGAATAAGGTTGAGAGTTAGTAAAAGTCTTGTGGACTAAGAGCAGGTAGAAGAGGAAGTATACAGTTAACAGTTTTTGAAGAGCAGGGATAATGATAGAAGAGCAAGAGATGCCTCTGCTTCACTGAGGTAAGTTAATGTTTCATTGGAAAGTATAGAATAACAGAAATTTAGGATAGTTTGTAAGCCTCAAGGAAAAACTTATATCCAAGTCCCACCATAGACTGCAAGGAGAAGAGGAAGAGGAAGGAAGTGTCCAACATGTCGGGACTCAGCTGGGTCTGGCTGTATTGGCTTCAGGTCTTTCACCAGATGAAGGTCTGCATGTCTTTTCTGAATTACATCGTGCCAGGAAGTGCTTTGTTCTAGAGAATGAACTCCACATAGTGTATCAGGTAAACACTCCATCAACAGTGCACTGGTCATGTATGCAATATAACTTTTGGCACTGCTTTGAAACTGAATAACATTGGTATATACTGATGCATTATTATCATAGACTGGATATTCATGATATGAAAATTGCATGTATTTTGTTATTAGTTGCTATTTTAATATTTTTATCTTTTTTATTCCTTTTAATTTTGGTTATTTGATTTACACGTCGAAATTTAACAAAATAGTCATTCAGCATTTGAGAATGATGGGTAACTATTGATTTACAGTTTATTCTAGTTTTTTCCTAGCATAAAGCAAGAGTTCTTTCTGGCCCATAACAACTCTTCAGCACAACTTTTCTCTCAGGTGACACCAGTGTATGTGAGTGCCGCATGGCCTGACTTGGACTGGCTGTCATTCCTGAGGGTGTGGGAGGCCCTGAGTGAAGACCAGAAGCGTGTAGCACAGCTGGTGGGGGTGGAGGAGAGCTTTATTGTGCGAGCTTTGAAAGGCGTCATCAACAAAAGGGTAAGAACTCATTGGAATATTTTATACTCCAACTGGCATTACAGTATGCGTGAAAGAACCATGGACTCCATATCAAAATTATTATTTTTAGCATAGTTTTTTCCCCCTCATGTACTTTAATGCTTTTTGAATCAAGACATTTTAGATTGTGACTGCTTTTAATGTGGATCATGTGAAGATTGTTAGAAAAATTCTCCCAGAAATTTTTATAATGAATTTATGTCAAAAATTGTGTTGTGAAAGAGTCAGCATGGCCTATCATATAAACTACCATGTGATCTTGAAGTCTGTTTTTCTTCTTTAAATTTTGATTTTATATATTTTATGTATGCCATTACCCTGCCTTCTTGTCACACTATATGATCTTAACTTTAGATTCACTTGCTCATGCATATTTTATAATAAGGAAGAATATTTCCCTTTTGTCCTGTGTTGATAATACAGGGTCAAGTGTAGCATTAAATTTGAAGGTAAATAGTTGCTCATTTACTTCCATGGTCCTGTACTACGAAGTTCCAACAGGTACGCAGGCAGGCGCAGCAGTTGGCAGTTCATCAGAGGTTCTATGCCTCCTTAGCCTTGCAGGACTTGGTGCAGGAGGTCCCACTTGATGAGGTGGCCCACAAATTTGGTGCATCTCGTGGGGTGCTGCAGGCACTCCAGCAGTCAGCTTCAACCTTCGCTGGTAAGGAGCTCACTTCTGTAAAGTTAAATACTTAAAGTCATCCTGATGAACCTTTAGAAGCTTTTGCTCCTTATAAAAAGCTTGTGAAGTGTAAGAACTAGTGCTGTGGTTGATAATGGAGAAAAAATTGCATCCGATTCATATATTTGATTACAATAAGAGAGAGGGAAAGAGAGAGAGAGAGAGAGAGAGAGAGAGAGAGAGAGAGAGAGAGAGAGAGAGAGAGAGAGAGAGAGAGAGAGAGAGAGATTCTTTTTCTTCTGCATGCTTTATTTTTCTGTGATATCCTCTTTTGTTGGGTCATGATTGCTTGGCAGGTGAACTATCATTAGATTTTCATTGGAATCATGTATGTATCAAAATATGACTTTGAACTGTACATTGAAATTGAAGGATAGAAATTTGTTATTGATTGTAGAGGAATAGTGTAGAATGCAATAATGTTGAAATATAACTTTGGGACATGCATCAATATCTATGATCATCATATTGAACATCTCACATGTGCACTCAGGTATGGTGACTGTATTCTGCAATCGATTGGGGTGGCACAATCTGGAACTGCTCGTAGCACAATTCCGTGACCGGCTACAGTTTGGTATCCAGCGTGACCTGTGTGATTTGATGCAGCTGTCTCCCCTCCTCAATGCTCAGCGTGCCCGCCATGTGCATTCTGCCGGGCTAGAGACTGTGGCTATGGTAGCCAATGCCACACCTACCCAAGTGGAACAGATCCTGCATGCTGCTACACCATTTCACAGGTGAAGACTGCCACAGTAAACCATTTCATTGATGTAGTATTACAGTTATATTGCAAGTGGTCACTTGGAATTGAATTTTGCTTGGAAATAATAGGGTTCACAAGAAATGCAAAATAGTTAAAACTCAACCAGATAATTAAAAAATTTCAAGAGAATCACCAGAATTGTATTGCAATGATAGAAACATTTTTTTTTCCCTCCACAGTACCAAGTTGAATGAGAAAGCTACCCAAGGTACCATCTGGCTGTCATCTGACCAGTGTGTCACGGAAGCTGAGGCAGCAACTCTCATTGTAGCTGAGGCTCGCAAGCTGGTGCAGGTATTTTATTGATTTATTTTTCTTTGATTTATTTTTCTTTTCAGATGTAAGAGGGCCATTGCCAAATGAAATGAAAACTAAAGAAAAAAAAACCTACTTGAGTGCCTATTCTCAATGTAGAAGTGAATAGGACAAGAAATTTGGCTTAGATCACTGATGAATAATTAGGAGGAGAGTGGGTGTCAAGACAGAACCCTGAGGAATGCCGTTGTTATTTGACTTTGAAGCTTTTAGATGAAGTTACACAGAGAATAGAAGTTGTAGCAGGATTATTGGAAAATCAAAGCCTTGTACCAAACTTCAGTGGAATGACTTCATCACTATATTCTTCACTTAATTCATTGTATGCCTCATAAAAAGAGACTGCTCTTGTGCCATTGGTATAAGGATCTTCATAGTATCTAGATTATTTCCATCTGGAAGTTCCTTTCTGGTTGTTTTGATCGCCAATTGTTTTTTTTGGAGTCTAAGCAATGAAAGAGTGTCTTCCATTCTTTGAGTCATTTATAGAAGCCTCAATGAATCATATTTTATCATAGCACTGTAAACTTTTTTTTTTTTTTCCAGAAAGAGCTGGGGATTTCTTCCATTGACTGGAACCAGAGGATGCAGGATCCTATCAAACCAATCAAAACTCACCACTCTCCTGGGACTCCACTGATGATCAGGAAGGAACTAGTCACTTTTCTGATGACTTCAGAAACACCTCATTCTGGTAAAGCTTTGCTGAAGCAGCAGGTGTTTTCCTCTAACACTGTTTCCACCCATACTGAGAGGACAGCATCCAAGTATCCAAGGTTAAAGGGTGACTGGAAGGAACTCCTGAAAAAGTGTAATGAAAAGAAAGAGAACTTCAACAAAGTGGTCAACAAAACAGTCGAGAAGAATGTGTGCAATCATCAGATCAGTAATGAAGATGATTCAAGGTCAGCTGTTTCGCTGGAAGCTGCATCTACAATGAGTGTAGGGAGGAAATTTGCAGAAGTGAAGGAATTACAGTTGGTGGATAATCCTACAATCAGTACAAAAGATGAGAATGCTATGAAGAAAAAAAGTACAGAAAGTTCTGAAAAATCTATTAACAGGGAACCAGAGAGTGTTGTGATTAGCAGGACTGAAAACAGATTATATGATAATGCATTAATGAGTGACAAAAAGGTTAATTCACATTTGAAATTGAATGTCATAGATGTTGAAAAATCAGATATTCCTGGAAAGTTAATGGATGCTGGAAACAATCGTTCTGATAGTAAGATTGCACCTAAAAGAAATAGCACAAGGATTGCAACAAGGCCGACTTGTTTGTTGCTCTCTAATATCAGCACAAAAAAGAAAGTGAAGACAAAAAACAACAAAAATAAGAGTATCTTTACTCCTGATTCACAAGAAGATAAATCAGATAATGTATTTTCTCCTAAAAGCAGAAAAGCTAGAAGTAACACATCACATATTCCCAAAGCCAAAGGAGAAAAAGTAACCAGCTGGTCTGCCTTACCTATTGGTGATATAAACACCAGCTCCACAATCAATAAAAATAATTGCAAAACTCAAGAAGTTCCTCGCATGCTGAACTTCATGATGAAAGAAGGTGGTAAAGAAAATCCACCTGACCAAAATCTAGGTTCTGGTACTGATATAGCCAGTGTAGGCAGAATTATTGGTGTTGGTAGTGGTGAGGACAGTAACACAACTCTTCCACACACACCTGTCATGAGTGGGAGGATTAGAATGATTGCTTCTTCTACACCCATTATGGTGTCTGAATCCCAAACCAATAAGCCTCTACCTTGCCTCCTAACTCCAGGGCCAGCACCTGCATCCTCCTCTGTCTTAAACTTCATGGTTAATACTGACCTCAATAACAGCAGTGATCTGTTCAGTGAGAGCAATTCTGAATTTCATCTTGCAAATAAGACTCAAGATGCCTCTAGCAACATTGAGGAATTACAAGAAAAGAATTATGAGACAGACTCTTGTGAAGTTGGCATTTTGGATCATAAGAAAGAACAATATAGAAAAGAAAAAGAGGATATTCCAAACCTCATAAAATTAGAGAGCACAAAAGATAACTCTGAGTGTAAAGATAAAATTTCAAAGGACTTAATGTGCTTGAAGCTGAACAATGTAAATACTAAAAGACCTTGTATCGTAGAGGACAAAATGTGCTTTTCTGACCATCAGAGGCCAAGCGGTGTAAATGGTACAGTAAGGGAAAGTAGCTCCGATATTAAGGATAATGGTACCCGGAAGTTTACTGAAAGTTCTCATGAATATTTAGAAGACTATGTTCTCACAGACTCTCAGAAGAATGGTTTGTTGATGACAATGAGTTCTCAGAAGCCAGATGACCCTGCAGTTTCACCAATGTGTCACACAAAGCTTGATAATGTAGGGAATATGAAAAATTATGAAGTAAATTGCTGTAAAAGTTCATTAGACAGTCACAAAGAGCTTGGTAATGGAAAGATTGGAAAGTTTGATGTCCCCATAGATTCTGGAGTAAATAGAATGTCTGTGAATGAATTACCAGAACAGTGCGACAGCATCAGATATTTTGGGAAAGGAGAGAAGAGGAAGTTAGTACAGGGTGCAGAGCCAGGTGTCCTAACTAAAAGATTGTGTGTTAGTCCTCAGAAAAGCAAAACAGAAAATGTGAAAGATTCAGTCAGTCATGCTACTTTAAAAGCAGATTGGTTAAGTAATCCCACTGAAATACCAGGGAAGACTGAAGATGATTTTGGAAGTTTGTCTTTTTTTGAAAAATCTACATCAATTGATCTCTATATTAATGAGGATCAATTAAATGTAGAGAATAAAAATGAGAATAATATACTTATAGATACCTCCAACCAAGAAGACTTTTTTAATCAAGCTCTTCTGAACCTGAGTGAAATAAGCAATAATAGTAACAACTCTTCTCTGACATTAGAAAAGTTTTCTGACAGGAAGAACATTTTGCAACCTGTGAAGGAAATAATCTCTGTGCCTAAAGACTTGGGTTCTGTTGCATACAAGGATTATGTATCAGACTCATTCCAGGAAGAAGCTTATGAAAATTATCTTCAGTCACAGAATAATGATAATGATACAGAAATGAACTCTTCCAAACAGTTGCCTCAGGATGATATGGAACTCCATCATAGCCTGGTGAAACCTTTGAGTCAAGACTTTCAGCTTTCTATGTGGGATGATTCTTTGGCACAATCCAACTCAAATATTACTAAGCATCAGAATGACAGCAGTAAGCAAAAAGTTAATGAAATGAGGATACCAGACATTGAAAATACCAGGAATCTGCTTCATTGTACTGCTAAACCAAACATTCTGCACAACAGGGAAGAAACGGCTGGAGAATCTCAAAAGAACTTGGCTCTCCACTCAGATAAAAGTCAGCAAGATGTTACCTTCAGTCAGTTGCAGATAACACCAAGGACTGAAGCTCTGCTGGAAGGAAAATCTTTCAGGGACAATAATAGAGGAGGAGAAATATCTACTAACTTTCTTCTCTCCCCTCTCCAAGAAACACAAAGACAATTTAATGAGGTAGTTGAGGACAAGAGGACTGGCAAACCAGAACAATGTCAAGAAACTACTAACGGAGTAGAAGAGGTCAATGGACTTAACATTCATCAGAGCAGTCAACTGAAGACAGAGATTGGAAGTAGACTTTCCTCAAGTACCACTGACTCATTAACATGTAGTACTTCCTCATTCTGCATAGTGGACGTGGTGAATAACAGACGTGTGTTTGAAAGTTTTGTGGAAGAACTACAACAACAGTCAGTAGTGTCGCTGGCTCTGGCTTGTGAACGTGCTCCATCCAATAAGCAGCAGCAGGAACAGTGTATAGGTTAGATATCTACTTAGCATCTTCAAGAATCCCTGGTATTAAAATGTAAAGAGGTGAAGATCATACAACACATGAAAAAAGATAGTATTTCATAAATGTGTATTGAGTACCACTGATACATACATAGAATACTGACTTTCAGGTTGGAGAATCACTGGACGCAACCGCACTCCAAGGCAAAGAGTACAGCGCATGACTGAGCAGCAGGTGGCAGGCGTGCTGGTGGAGAATTCTGACCTGATGTTGGTGGGGTTGGCAGTTTGTTGGGGAGAGCAAGACGCTTATTATCTCAATTTCCGCACTTCACAGGATGGTAAATAAGATTATGAGTTGATTATCTTGGTTGCTGCTGCTGTTATAGTGTTGTGTGCTGCCAGGAAGTGCTCTACATACTCAAAGGATGCTAGATTAACGATGTTGTGCAAATGCTGCTGTATATTAATGTGTTATGTATTACATACATGGGAAAATTTGAAAATACCTCTGCTGATATCAGTAATATTCTTTTCTTTCATAGCTATTTTTCCATTTTCTTCAACAGAACCCACAAGTTGCAGCCTTCCCACTCCTGATCTTGCTGATGCTGTCCCTGTAGAGGAAAGAGTGGCCACTGTGAAGAGCTTTTTATCTAGAAGTACTGATCATATTTGACTCTAGAGTACTGCAATATAAATTTGTATAACATAAATTGCTTCATGATTGCTTATTTGTGGGAAGATAATTTAACATATAACATTGACAGAAAGACAGTGTGTGGTGCGAGTGTGGGATGCCAAGAGCAGCATACGGTTAATGGTGGGAGCTGGCCTGGGGTGTTTGACTGGCCGTGTGGAGGACCCCAGAGTGGCTGCCTGGATGCTAGACCCAGGAGCAAAGGAACCCAATCTGTGCAACTTGGTAAATGACTTCATGCAGTTCTTGTCCCTTGCATATATATACCATTTTGGATTTTGTCAGCAGTTTTAATTACATATATGTTTATTATCTTCTGTAGGATTCACTTCCTCCATCACAATTGCATACATACTTATGTCTAATATACTTCCCTAGGAATTAATCTCTTTCTAGACCTGTCTCATTTATTCTCTTTTATTGATTTTTCATTTATTGAGATGTGTTTAAATATGTGTGTTTTATTACTTTAGTCAGTAACTTTATTTACATAAGATATTTCATGTTTTTTATGAGTTTTATGAGGTACACATAAAAAGGTATTGGAATGTATCCCTATATTTCCTATTCAATCTGAAGTTCACTTTATGATATAATTTTCAGGAACATAACCCAATTGTATATCAGGGAGGACTTGTACTGGTAGTTTTACAGGACTGTCAGTTTTTCTTGCATATTACATAATTGGTCTTTCCAGTCTGTTCATTATAGGAATTAAGATTATTTGATTACTCTTGTCATCATATTCATGAATGCAATATTTCTCAGTAAAAAATGTTACATGTCTGCATGGAGCTAATGTTGAGATTTTTTCTAGAAACTGAAAACTTTTTATTCCAGTGTTTTATTTATTATGCAAAGAAAGAATACTGTAGTATGAGATACATAATTTACAACCTTCCAAAAGGTCATGAACCATCACCTTGGTAGCCTTCCGTTGCTGGAGGGCATGAGTGGCTGCCGGGGCCTGGGTGGGCTGGGCACCACCATATCAAACCCTGGTTCATGCAGAGTGAGGGCAGCCGTAGAAAGTGTAATTGTGTTCCACCTAATGCCATCACTCACTTCCACACTTGAGAAACTGGAAATGCTGTCGTCTTTTGTAAGTGTCCTAGTGAAAGAAAGCATGAAATTGAATTACCTGTAATCTACACCAGAACAGAGCAAATGCAGTACTTCTGGTAGATTGGATAGGGATAACTCACTGGCTACTGTCACAGGCTCAAAAATGTGTTGCTTTTTTATTGATTTCAGAATCAATTGATTTTCTTAATTATGTCAGAACACATTTGATAGCTGGTTTCCCTTTCACTATGGTTCTCATATGTCTGTAACGTTAATTCCTTTTGTCACTTGCTATTTTGTGTTTTGTTATGTAGCCATGAAAAATTAACCTACTGTTGTTTCACTGGTTAATTGACATACCATCATGTTACAATCTCATTACTTTATGCCATGAAAATCTAATTTTTCATAGTGCCAGTCATGACATCCATCAGCATTAGTGTCTTGCCTGTCTTTGCAGGTAGAAGTGGAGATGAGGAGCGTGGTGGAGCTGGCATACATGGAGCTAAGCGGACTTGGCTTTAGCAACAAAGAGTGTGAAACCCAAAAGTGCATCATGCAGGTAATGGAGTTCACAAAATGCTGCAGGATGAAAGTATATGTAGATCAGGAAAGAATGAGTCCTCAGAAGTAGAGAAATTCAAGCATCACTGAGGCAAAAATGGGTTTACTTACTTATCATCAGTACCTGTCAGACAAGTTGTACCCTCATGTCCTGACACATGGTTTGGTCACTTTGCAAAACCTCTAGGAAGTTCTAGGTGTTCCACAATTTCTTTTTAACTGGAGATAACATAGTTTTTGTATGTTTAACTTATTCAAGAAGTATTCATTTACTTGAACTTGCTGAGTGGCTTCTATTTTGTGGGTCGGCATGGTACAGTGGAACCATGCACGCTTTGGGATCCGAGGAGTCTCCAAGCTCATGCACTGGTTCGAATCCTGTCCATGGTCTGAGTGCAGGTTGGGCTTCCTTACTCAGGGCAATGGTTTCCTAGTGGGTGGGCTTTGAGATAGGAGGTACCCTTAAAAGTATCCACTTTAGCCCATAAATTCCCATGAAAAGCCCACATGGTATAATAATAAAAAAAAAAAAAAAAAAAAAGTATTCTGTGATGATTTTTTTATTTTGGGTCACAAAAAGTTCTGTAGAACTTGCTTTTCATATGAAACTTGTTTGAGGTTGATATGTTTGCGAGAAGTGAAGTTATTGTTCCTGGACTTTAGAGTGAGTTTCTCAGCTTTCAAAAAGTGACGTTTGAGCTGTGCTGCTTCTAGGACTCTCACTTGACAGATTGCGTAACTGTATTGTGGTGCTAAAAAAGAGATTATGTGAAGTTGGGTAGATAAAGTGAATGAGTCAGTGGTGAATTCCATGGATTGAATTATTTTTTCTACTTAATTGGAGTAATATTTTTTCTTTGAACAACACACGTAAATACACACATACATCATATTCTATCTCTCCTCAGGCAAAACTGTCTTCCCTTGAAAATGAGGCATACAGTCTGGTTGGTCATTCCTTCAGTCTCACTTCCCCAGTTGAGATTAGCAAAGTTTTGTACAGTGAACTCCATCTTCCTCAGCCTTCATCTCGAGGCTCCAGCATTGCCTCCAACACAAGGTGAGATGTAAAGTTATCTGAAACAATTTTGTAGTTTCAGTTGTAATATACTGACTGTATGAGCAGATGTAAGGAGCATAAAGGAAGAAAGATAAGAAAAAGAAAACCAGAATTATTGATCTCTATGACAGGATTAGTTTTGAATTACACTTGCCAATCAAGAGCATGAAGTGTAAGATGGTAAAGATGAAGGGTCCTTTATCTTCAACTGCGGCTGACAGGAAAGGAATAAAGATATGCAACATGGAAAAAGTATGGCAATTAGGGACAAGACAAGAATTACTGTAGCTGCAACTTTTACCCTGTTGAAAATACATAGTGATACTAGATAATCAGAAGCAACCTTCCAAAAAAGAAATGTTTATTCATAACATAATTGCTATGTGTATGTAATGTGTATATCTTAGTTCCATTAGTTCCATTTCAAAATATTTTTCTCATTAATTTGTTATAGAATGAAGTTTGATTACCTATCTTATCAAAATGGTCTTTGACACCTGTATTTAATTTTCTCTCTGGTTGTGACACAGGAGGCGTGGAAGGGGAAGGGGTGGAGGTCCTACCAATAAAGAGTCCCTGGAGAAGCTAAGACTGTACCACCCATTGCCTGACGTCATCCTGCAGTGGCGCAAAATATACTCGTCTCTCACCAAGGTAATGCTCCTCATAATTTTCCACCGGCAAATTTGTTATATTTGTTATTTTAGTAATTCACACCAAGTTGTAAAGAATATAAGATAAATAAGTAGCTTGTGTATTCTGCTACATTTATGTATTTTTTGGATATATAAAAGATTGGTGGAGATTCCTGCATGTTCCAACATCTAGTTCATGTCAAATTTTGTTTGTGTCTTAATGCATATTAAGTATCTACTCACGGTAAAAGAAATAATTAGCACATGTGTTGTGTTGCTGTGGCCAGGTGGTACTGCCACTGCAGCAGATGAAGTTACGCTGTTCCCAGCTAGCAATGGACCGCATCCACCCAGTGAGTCACACCTTCACCTCCACGGGCCGCATCACCATGCATGAGCCCAGCCTGCAGACCATTCCCAGGGACTTTGACATACAGGTCAGCCATCACGACACCTACTCTGTACTCTAGATAAACTTATTCCTATCTCATTCAAAAAAATATTCTCAAAGAAAAGCACCAGCCAAAGACCACAAAATAGAAAAAAAAGGGGGGAAGGGGCTCACTGATGTCCCTGTCCCAAAAGAGATGTCAAGAAATTCACAAAAAGTTTTAAGATGAGTGTCTTGAAACCTTCCTCTTGATGAGTTAACAGTTGCACTTTATCAGTGTTTCAGACCTCATAGGGAGAGATTATTACTTCTGCAGGGGGCCTGGAAATTACAAAAATGTCACATTAATGCATATTAATCAATTAATATGCATATGTCACTGATGTGTGAATGGGCCTTTTAAATGATTAGGTAAGTCATTATCTGAAGACCACACATTATTTTTGTCACTTGCACTCTGAGTAGCCCATTCTGTTGTTTTCCTTTATAACCTTTAATGTAGCATTGCAACATTAGGTGTCCAAGTATGTCTTTGATGATGATGTGTACTAAAGATAAGTGAAGTATTTTTATTTCAGGTCACAGTAGAAGAGACCAATGGGAATAGTAAGAAGAAGAGTCTGCCACAAAATCAGCTCAATGCAGCTACCATGAGTCATTTGGCTCCTTTCTTGGTCAGTACTACACTCAACAAGTCTGAATTTATTTCTGTATATCTTATATCTCCTGCTGCTTGTTAGTTACTTCAGATCCTAAGGAAATTTTGCTTCTATTGGTGCTGAGAAGATTCATAGATTGAGGTCATCTATGTGTCTCCTTTAGTATTTGTTGTCTAATTTCTTCATTCTTTTGGTAATAAGAACTGGTTGTGTTTGCCACTCATATGATTGAAATACTATGTAACACTCCATTTGAAGTTTTAGAATCATGTTTTTGTGTTTCCTTTGATGGTGTTGTAATATTATTTTTCTTCTGTTCCCAGGACTAATTCTGAGATGAATATAGAATATAGAAAATTCCTGTTCCCATGCTATTTTATAGGAACAACAAATATCAGAATTTTTGGTTCATACAGGGATGTTTGTAATAAGCTATGCTATCTGATCTAAAGTAAGAGAGGTAGAAAAATGAAGATAAAGGCCAGGTGGCTGAAATTAACTCAGTGATTTGTTTAGAATTTTTCTGTCTTGCAGGTTCAAGAATCTAAAATGGAGAAACAGCAGCAACATACGGTTAGTCTCAGACATGCTTTTGTTGCCCGACCTGGCCACGTGCTTCTAGCAGCTGACTACTCTCAGTTGGAACTGAGACTCTTTGCTCACCTAGCAGATGATCAACCTTTGTTGCAACTACTCAACAGTGGAGGGGATGTGTTCACTCTTCTGGCCACACATCTCGCCTCCCAGCCCTCTGAGGTGACCCCAGAACAACGGCAGCAGGCCAAACAGGTACTGTCCCTTTGTCTGCATGCTGACACACATACAAAAAAGATGAATTTTTATCTAAGAAATTAAGGGAATTAAAAATTATACAATTCAAATATATTTTGTAAAGTATTTCATTATATAGAGAAGAAAGCTATGATCCATTGTTTGTCATGAAGACAAGTTTATGAAAAGTATTTGGTAAAAGATAAGGATGTGTTTTGTGTCTCTGTAGAGTTGGAGGGAGCCTATCTTTAATTTCAGGTGGAGAGGAATTGTGGACTATTTGAAAATTTTATGATATTTTATTTTAACTTAAGATGAGTTTTCATGTGAATAGTAGAGTACTACTTCTTTAGTTTGGAAATAATGTAAGTCTTGCCTACTCTGCTATATGAGAAACCTTACTGTGGAACATCGATTGATAAATTTGGAGTGTTAGAGTTATACTAGATATAAATAATAAAGCCTTTTAATCAAATTGTACATTTTGGTTTGATTTCAGGTGTGCTATGGCATGATCTATGGAATGGGAGCACGAGCTTTAGGAGAACAACTTGGGATTGAGGAGGAAGAGGCATATATTCTCATGGAACAGTTTAAGAGCAGCTTTCCAGGCCTGCAGAGATTTGCTAAGACTACAGTAGAGACTGCTCGCTGCAACGGTTATGTCACCACTCTGCTTGGCCGCCGCCGCTATTTGCCGGCCATCACCAGTACATGTCACCAGTCCCGTGGTGAGTTTCTGCAGCAAAGCACACATGAATAGTGAAGTGTCAGCTGCAGACATTATTTCAGCTTATTTAGACTGATGTTTGAGTCTGGTGGTGCAACAATACATTATTTTCTGCATTTTTAAGTGTACAGTATATATTTTCAGGTGATGATTGTGTACACAACAAGAATATTTTTTGATGCTTTCATTGTTTGTTAACACATAATATATAAAGACCAGTGCCGAAGGGTTTCTTTAATTCCCTTGTTCTCCTTTTTTAACATTTGCACTTACATTATTGTGGTTCTTGCAGCACAAAGTGAACGTCAGGCAGTTAACACTGCCATCCAGGGTTCTGCCGCAGATTTAGTCAAGAAAGCAATGGTGGAGATACAAATGGTCCTCAGAGAAACCTTCCCCACAGCACCAACTTGCCTTAATGCATCTGTGCTCTGCACCTGCCAAGAGATGTCCAGAGGAGCTCACCTTGTTCTTAATCTTCATGATGAGTTGATGTATGAGGTGAGGGACAACATGATGTGAAGGGAAGGTAGAAAGATTAAGTGTATGAATGGATTTTTCTTGTAGTTTGTCAGGATTGATAATGTCAATTACTTAACTGTATATTCTTGGTGGAGTCATTATGTATGTTTTATGAGTGACTTACACTTAGCCATTGGATGGGTATGTTATTTATTTTTATTGCTATATCTAAGAAGAATCAGTTACATGAAAGTTGATGTTGAAATGATTTGCAGGTTATGAGTGAAGATGTGATTCAGGTGGCACAGCTCGTCCAGAAACACATGGAAGGAGCAATACAGCTGTCTGTTGCCCTGCCTGTGAAACTCAAGGTTGGTCCTTCTTGGGGTTCTATGCAGACTCTGAACCTGTAAAAGTATTCATGAGAAGAGGTTAGGTGTGGACGTAACTCAAGAAATTGTGGTCTGACAGTAGAAATCCTGGTGGTCTGTGTTTGGTGTTATTAAAAGGTGAGTTGATGTGTGGCACTTCTTTGTTGGAGATCAGAAATATGGTCTGTGCCACTCCATATGTAAATTTACTTAGTTATGCTCAGCTATTTAGAGAATACAGGACCTGAATTACCCTGAAGTGATCCTGCCTTCATAGTATCTATGTGTATTGTCTTTCTGTATTCTAGTCTATTCCAGATATTATTATTTGTGTGTGTGAATGTTTGTACTAGCTTGTGGTATTGCTATGTTATATTATAGCATTGTTATTAGCACTGAAATACTAAACCATTATGTGACTGTTATAAGTGATGATGGAAGCTGTGATGGAATACTAATAGTGATCAGCAGGTTGATTTTGTATCTTGAATTTTTTTATACATTATTGTACAGATAGATATTTTAAGATATTTTGACGTATTTTAAGTTTTAGGTGAAGTAACACCAATATGGCATTGTTTAAGGTAATTTAAAGAACTCAAACCCTCTACCCTTTTATATTAATGTAAATCTTTTATATTTATTATATACTAATGGATTACTTTTTAATACTAATTGTTGATGTAATGTTAGTATTGAAAGCTGACTTTTGAGATTTATAATAAAAATGTTTACCTTTCATACATTGAATTTTGAATATATTCTTAAGGCCATTTATAACAGTTAGTAAGCACAGTTGTATGATAACAATCATAACTGTGAAACTAGAATTGGTATGATGAAAGAGCAGACTTTGGTCTTCAATAGATCATGCAGTAGGATCTCAGTACTGAGAGACTTACATATATGAAGACTGTGGCTGGTGCACACAATATTGTATGTGATTAACTGGTGAAAGAAAAAAAAAAAAAAAAAAAAATTTGAAAAAAAATATTTGATAGAGTATATTGAAAAAAATGGACGATCTGAAATGATATTGTTAGATATAGTTTTGTGATACTCAAAAGCAGGAAAGTAGGACAAAGTAAGGTTTTTTCCTGGCTTGCTAGAATGAAGAAAATGCAAAGTGGACATCTCAGACTGCTCAGGGGAGACACTCTTGATTTACTGATAGTGCTATTGACACTCTCTCTCTCTCTCTCTCTCTCTCTCTCTCAAGAAATAAATAACTCAATTATGCAATTATTTTTATTGAAGTTTAGTACATTTTTATGATTTATTTTGATGTGGTGTTTCATCTTGTTGATTAGGTTTTCTGTACTGTCATGACTTTTTCTTCCAGCTCTACCTTGTCCTCCTCTTTAATTTATTTCATTCTTATTTTTTTCCTTGAACAGCTCTCTCTCTCTCTCTCTCTCTCTCTCTCTCTCTCTCTCTCTCTCTCTCTCTCTCTATATATATATATATATATATATATATCTCGCTTGCTGGTTATTGGTGTCTTGATTTGCTCTCTCTCACTTCTTTCCGTGTTGTCGCCTTCTTTTCGAATGTTTTTTTGATTCCATTTCAATTTCCTTTGTCTCTGTTCCTTGCTTTTCATTTAGTTGTTCATCATCATCATCATGTTGTTTTTGTTGTCCATCTTCTTGTTTTGCTTGTGATCTTACCTTCAGATCATTCTTTGCTGTCTGTTCAGTCTTATGGTTTACTCCAAGTTCTTCTTCATCATCATCATCATAAATTTCATACTCATATTGTTGTTGTTGTTTTCGTCCTTCTTCTTCTCGTCTTGCACGTGATCTTAGCTTCTGATTTTTCTTCGTTGCGTGTTCAGTCTTATGTTTTATTCCAAACTTTTGTTCAGTTTCTTGATCTCCCTCTTCGTCCTCATATTCTTCGTCTTCGTATCCTTCTTCTAGTATTCTTTTTGATTTGATAGTGTCTCTATCTTTATGTTGTTCTTTTCTTCTTTCTCCTTTTGTTTGGTCTCTAGATTCAACTTCTTCCTCTTCACTCATCCAATCGTCTTCCTCCACTTCTTCGTACAGTTGTCCTTGTTCATCTTCATCATCATCTCTTCCTTTTCCTTTATGTCTTTCTTGTTTTTCAACTACACCTTTCTGTCTCTTTCCTGGATTCTTCTTGTCTTCATCTTCCAATTCACCTTTTTGTCCCAAACTTCGTTGTGCATGGACTTTAGAATTCGTCTCAGAATCATCTGCTTGAGTATGGCCTTTTTGTACTTTAAGTTGTGCATGGTGATGTTTTTGTGGTTGTGTTTTCTTTTTTATTGTCTGTTGGTCTTCTGATAATTCCCCTATTTCTTTTTGTTCTTCAAATGCCTCGTCAGCATTTTCGTGTTGTTGTATGGTATACTGAAGCCATTCTTCGTCATCTGTCCAATCATCATCCTCTTTCCGTTTTTTATGTTGTTGTTCATCGTTTAACATTTTACCAGTCTCTTTATCATCTCCACCATTCTTCCTCAAAATCAGTATTGCATCTTCTTTTAAATGTTCAATCCAATCTCTCAACTCCTCCTTTTCTTTTTCATTCAGTCTTCCTTTTACTCCATCACTGCTTTGCTGATCATCTCCTCCTCCTCCCTTTATTCCACCACTGCTTTGTTGATCATCTCCAGATCTTCCTTTTACTCCACCATTGGTTTGCTGATCATCTCCTCCTCCCTTTATTCCACCACTGCTTTGTTGATCATCTCCAGATCTTCCTTTTACTCCACCATTGGTTTGCTGATCATCTCCTCCTCCTTTTATTCCACCACTGCTTTGCTGATCATCTCCAAATCTTCCTTTTACTCCACCACTGGTTTGCTGATTATCTCCCTCTCCTCCTTTAATTCCATCATTGCTTTGCTGATCATCTCCAAATCTTCCTTTTACTCCACCATTAGTTTGCTGATCATCTCCTCCTTCCCCCTTTATTCCACTACTGCTTTGCTGATCATCTCCAAATCTTCCTTTTATTCCACCACTGGTTTGCTGATCATCTCCTCCTCCTCCTCCTTTTATTCCACCACTGGTTTGCTGATCATCTCCTCCTCCTCCTCCTTTTATTCCACCACTGGTTTGTTGATCATCTCCCCTTCCTCCTTTTATTCCACCACTGCTTTGCTGATCATCTCCAAATCTTCCTTTTACTCCACCACTGGTTTGCTGATCATCATCTCCTCCTCCTTTTATTCCACCACTGCTTTGCTGACCATCTCCCCCTCCTCCCTTTATTCCATCATTGCTTTGCTGATCATCTCCAAATCTTCCTTTTACTCCACCGCTGGTTTGCTGATCACCATCTCCTCCTCCTTTTATTCCACCACTGCTTTGCTGATCATCTCCAAATCTTCCTTTTACTCCACCACTGGTTTGCTGATCATCTCCCCCTCCTCCCTTTATTCCATCATTGCTTTGCTGATCATCTCCAAATCTCCCTTTTACTCCACCACTGTTTTGCTGATCATCTCCCCCTCCTCCCTTTATTCCACCATTGCTTTGCTGATCATCTCCAAATCTTTCTTTTACTCCACCATTGGTTTGCTGATCATCATCTCCTCCTCCTCCTTTTATTCCACCACTGCTTTGCTGATCATCTCCAAATCTTCCTTTTATTCCACCATTGGTTTGCTGATTATCTCCTCCTCCTCCTCCTTTTATTCCATCATTGCTTTGCTGATCATCTCCTCCTCCTCCTCCTCCTCCATTTATTCCATCATTGCTTTGCTGATCGTCTCCTGATATTTCTAATTCCTCGCTATCTAATGGGACTGTCTTTGGGTTTTCCTTATGAGTACGGTGGACTCGTTTGGTCATCCGATATCTATTGTCATTCTCTCTAGTGGACGCCGCTCTCTTTCCTCTGGCTGCTTGTGTTTGGCATATCTCGGTTTTGATGTCCATAGCTGCCTTGTTCATCACAGGGAGTCGAGGAAGATCTCTTGGTTCTCTGGATGTCCTGTGCGGGATTTTTTCTCTCCGCCAGTGCGTTTCTCTTACACTGGACGACGTGACTCCCGAAAGCTCCCGTATCGTGCGCGCTTTCTTTATCCTGTTGTGATGGCCCTGTCCCACATGACTTGGCCCAAACTCTTCCCAAATGCCGCGCTCCATCTTGCTGTTAAAAAGAAGAAAAAATAAATTTGAAGGTTATAACTCCATTACCAAACATATTCAGCAGTAATGATCTCTATATATATACTGTGTAGGCTTAATATGAAATATGATTGGAGATCAATTTCAAACTAGTGTTGTGCTAGTGGTCATGTTGCAGTGTTTATAATCCACTACTATTTGGTTTTGCGAGGGTCACACTTGGCCGCCGTAGCGGAATCCGTGTGGTCGTCTCACGGCTAGGAGGGACGAGACTTATTATTCTTCTTGGGGTTGGAAGAATAAAGATAACACATGAGCTGGTGTTTCTTTGTACATAACAAAAATATATTATCACCACAAGTAGCTTGTCCCAGCTCATCTGATAGATATATTATGATAAGTATGAGTATTGGCAAAAGAGACGCCTGAGGACAAGGAAAAGAGAGGGAAAGCACAGCGGGGAAGAGGCAGTGCAAGTAGGTTGGAGTCGGAGTACCAATGAGGAGTGAAATATAAGATCCCATCAAGTCTATACAACCTGTCAATAACTCGGAGCTGACAAACGAAACACTAAAATTTAGAATCTGTATTTGCTACACTATCCACTACATACTACAAGGATGGGCTAAGGAGCGTTCAGACCTGTGCAACTTTTCGTGCGCACAGGAGGCATGTGCCCATACCATGAAGAGGCAAGCAGAGGCATGAATCGGTGCAGGATAAGCCACTCTTCAAATTTGTGTGGACAGGTCAATATGGTTTATGGAAAAGCATAAATCGAGACCACAATTCTCTGGCGTTGTGATGACGTCAGTCTATTAAATCTTTTTCATATACAGATGGAAAGTAGAGAATACCATTGAGATTAAAGGCCCTCAATTGGACGTCCCATTAAACAATTACGAATTTTTCACATCGCAAGTAACAGGAGACCACTCACCTGGGAATAGAATCGATGCCTTGCTGAAGTTCAGTGTAAGGCATTCCCGTCACTGTCACCACCACCACCAGTCCCACCGCCACGCGCACCACAGCCACCACTGTTGGCATACATACACCATGGCTTGCTAGGTTTGCTCCTTGAGATACCATTGTGATAATCTAAGTCACAGAGTTCTGATTGTCTGAGTGTATCTACTTTTCCTGTTTGAAGAAGCTCTCTGCAAACTCTATGGTCATCAGAGAAGGCGTAGTAAAGAAAAAAAAAATACTATGTCCATATCACTATTCCCCGTCAGTGGCTTGGCTCAGCACTAGTGCGGTTAATGTCATTATTCCACCTTTCTTTTCTGGGAGAGATAGGAGACAGAGGCTACACATTTCTTCGTAGCTTTATATCAGTTGTGGGTTGATGTGAAGAGATTCTAAATTATATGGAGGATACTCTTTATACATTCTGAATTAATGAACCCGCATGAGAGAGACAATTTTTATATCATACGTATGTAAAGAAAGTCAAGGACAAAGAATTAATTACGTACAGCATATTAGCATAGCTTGTTAATTTGTTTAGCTTCTAGCATTCCGTGTCATTCAGTTGTTGAGCCTTTTAGTATTGTAACAATAGAATATCATTGAAAGGAATTATGCATCACATCTTAAACTTCATAAATGCTAAATGATTATGAGAATATTCATCATCTAAAGTATCTAATTCTCTCGAAAAATAAGTATCGGTGTGTGTGTGTGTGTGTGTGTGTGTGTGTGTGTGTGGATGAAAGGGGGTGCAAATAAAAAATCAAAGAAAAAAAAAAAAAAAATGCAACACTCACTCGCTGCTGATGCCCGACCTATGAATGCGCGAGGCAGTGGTTTGAGCCGCTCTTATATACATGCTCCTGACATGATAGCCCACCATCACCACCACCACCGACCCAGCTACCCTCCATGCCAGCTCTCCCTCACGTAACCACAGCTGTCAAGGAGAAAGAGGTTGAGAAAATATTTATTCTTAGGAACTGCAACACACTGATGCTGTAAGAGTCCAGAAAGGCTCTCCCCCAAAGAGGGTTGAGGCACCACCATAAACAATGTTGAGTTTCTACGTGATAGAGAATAGCTCCTCCAATACTTTTCTAAAAATCTTCAGAGGATTCTTTTTGCTTTGGAACAATTTATTCTGCAACTCCTTATTGTTTTCTTTGCATTTTTTTTTAACATGTTTTGGAAAAGATGAAATGCTATAAGGAGAAGGGAGTCATGAGCGAGAAACGTGACAAAGTGAAGTGTTTCGTCTAGCTGCCTGCAAACACAAGCCAAACATGAGGTGTGGATCCAGACTTCTGCTTTCACGCTTACAAAACAGTTCTAGAAATTGTTACTGGGGGAGCGAGGTGCTGCGGAAAAAAAAACAACAACAACAACTAACACCTGTTGGAGAAGCCTACACTTCAAAACTAAATCTGAATTGGAAAGATGCATAGATATTTCTGATTACATCCACACCTCTGAAAGCTCATGCAGTGAGTGGACCAGAAGCACTGTCGGCTCCGGGGGCAACTTACCTATCACGGTAGGATTCGGTGTGTGTGTGTGTGTGTGTGTGGTGTGTCCGTCTCAAACCACGCCATGTGACCTCGGTTGTTGTGGCGCCACCCTACAAACAATTCCTAAGTCATTCATAATCATCTCTTCACTACGGACGCCAACAATGTCTTACACTTTTCATTTTCGTTTGTGTACTCGCTTGGACGTGGTATAAAAACTTGCATGGCTTCTCTCGTAAGAGTATTAAACCCTTCAGTACCATGAAACGTTTTCGTATTCATTCTGCTTACTATCTGGCGATTTTATACAGCTTCAGAAACTTATGTGGGGACTAGAATAGCGAAGTCTTTGACCATTAATCTTCTGACCTCCATAGACCGTTCCTAATGTAAATGGTCATCTATCATACCCAAAACTCAAGATAAAAAAAATGCGTCCCAGTACTGAAGGAGTTATGGCAGTTCATTAGCTTTACTGTACCTTGAGCTGAGATTTTTCGAGCTATACGTGATATCTTTTCACTATTTGCTGCCCATGGACCGATATCTCGCTGCTCTACAATTGTTAAGTTGGAAGAAAATGTTTTGCCAAAATAATAAGTGGATGGTATGTAAGAACAGTATCACGCGTCTCTCTCTCTCTCTCTCTCTCTCTCTCTCTCTCTCTCTCTCTCTCTCTCTCATATATATAATATATATATATATATATATATATATATATATATATATATATATATATATATATATATATATATTCCTTTATAATTTTCTTGATTTACTTTATTTCGTGTTTTCCTTTAATTTTTTATGAGCTTTTTTTCTTCTCTCTCTTCCCTTCATTTATCCTTTTCTATTCTATTGGGCTTTTTTTTTTAAATCTTTATGAATATATTAGTGCAGTTGACTATTCTTTCTAACTTAGATTTTTCATGTTATTTTTAATCTCTAAACACGTACTCACGCATCCACCTTCTCCCCCCCCACCACACACACAAGAAAAACTTATGGAACTGCATGACAGTCACAGCAGAAAAAGGAACAGAATAACGGAATAAGCATAATAGGCATTCATGAACTAAATTACAAACTGATTTATGAAGCAACAATTAATCACTCAGGCATATAAACACTACAGTAGCTCTATGTAAACCGCGCCTTCCTACTGAAACAAGAAACCCGAGAGAGAGAGAGAGAGAGAGAGAGAGAGAGAGAGAGAGAGAGAGAGAGTAAAGGCAATTTGCGTATGAATTCCCACGTCAGTCGTCTTACAAATTGATCAATTATCCCCGCTAAGGTGGACGGGCATTGGTTCACAAGGGGAGGGGGTGAGAGGGAGAGAAGGGACTATGGGAAACAACAGGACCTAAGTGTATGGACTGAAAAATCCCGGTAAAAATTTATTATATGGTGTGTGTGTGTGTGTGTGTGTGTGTGTGTGTGTGTGTGTGTGTGTGTGTGTGTGTGTGTGTGTGGAGGAGGAGGAGGAGGAGGAGGAGGAGGAGGAGGAGGAGGAGGAGGAGGAGGAGGAGGAGGGGGAGATGAGGTTATACGTATGTGGCAAATTATTAAATAGTAGAACTCTCTCTCTCTCTCTCTCTCTCTCTCTCTCTCTCTCTATCTATCTATCTATCTATCTATATATATATATATATATATATATATATATATATATATATATATATATATATATCGTTATTGTTACATATCATTCACGTAGAGAGAGAGAGAGAGAGAGAGAGAGAGAGAGAGAGAGAGAGAGAGAGAGAGAGAGAGGGAGAGAGAGAGGCTGTCAGTATGGGGCGGGGCAGAGTAATGATGGGAAGTCAGGCGTCACACGGGAGCCTCCTCGTCCACTTGGCAGCGTCACGCACGTCTTCGCTTGGTCGTGAGTGGCGGGAGGGGGTAGGAGGGAGAAGAGGCAGCAGCGGCAGTCCCTAGCCTTTGTATATGAGACCAGAGATATGCTTCCTGTTTCAGCCATGACTCGCTGGTGAAGAATTCCTGGATATGGTTTCAGGTCCATTACTCATTCGTTTTCATAACAAAGGCAAAACAAAAAGGAGTGCGGACGTCATGCCAAAGTCTTGCTTCCATAACACATATTACGGTCCAGCAACAGACCAAGAATTACAAACATTAAGAAGGCTTGTGTTTTTTCCTCTGATCGTGCCTTATTTCATCTACTTTCTGGGCCCAAGAGAGAGAGAGAGAGAGAGAGAGAGAGAGAGAGAGAGAGAGAGCGAGCGCAATCATATAACGCACTTGCACAACGAAGTTTTCATTTTCCTATAGAGGCTTTTTACTCTCCTTCTCCTCCTCCTCTTCCCTTTCCTCCTTCTTCTCCTCTATCCTTTTATACCATAGAGACAGACACATGAAAGCCACACCCGTTCTCGCCTAGTGGTTCGCTCTCACGTTCTTCTATGCCAAGCAACGTTTGTGTTTCCTTTTTACGAGGAAACAGTCGAGCCGCCATGAAGATGTACGAGGATTGTTCCGGTGTTGCGTGGCTCCCACTGATCATTATCTTCCAGCGCTCCAAGATTAGTGCTCTGCTCACATTATTCACCCTAAAGCCTCGTGGATCTCCTCCTGCTCTGTCAGTGCCGCCACCCGCTTGTGATGGATGGACGCACACCAGCACCAACACATCCTCTGGTGGAGGTGATAATGGTGAGATGGAGGATGAGGATCATAAGAACAACAGCAACAATGACAGGACAACAACAGCAGCAGCCAGCAGCACCAGCAGCAATAACAAAGACATAACAATGATAATGGTGGTGGTGATGGTGATGATGTAGTTGTAGGAGGAGTGATTCTTTAAAGTTATCATGTTTTTGTTACTAAAATGAAGTGAATTAGTGACTACTGAGATGTATATTTCATTTATAGTCTCACCAATGAACTAATGAATTGATAATGCTTACGTAGTTTTGCTGTGTTCGTTATTTAAGGACAAAAATAAATAGACGTATGTGTGCGAGGTTAGGTCGCGAAGGCGAGGTCACTAGAAACCTGAAAACACTATCGCTTTACGCCACGGTGCGCAATATAACACTGTACGAATGACAAGCAAATATTTGTCAAACAATATCGCAAGGGCAATGCGTTACGTAG
Organism: Portunus trituberculatus; assembly: GCF_017591435.1. Lineage (NCBI taxonomy): Eukaryota > Metazoa > Arthropoda > Malacostraca > Decapoda > Portunidae > Portunus > Portunus trituberculatus. The sequence goes on along the minus strand of NC_059297.1, from coordinate 893,979 downwards.
TGGTCGTCACATGTCAACACTCCTGTCTGGGTTTGCTGAAGGGCGAATGATGTGTTTAGGATGCAAGGCTGTGCTCACTCTTATGGTTAGCTTGCTTTCCGCATTACATTTCCCACACGCCACAAACTTTGTTCTACTTTCGTCGTTTTCAACAGTTTCGTCTGCCATCTTTCCAATACAAACTTGTCAGCTGTTTTGAATTTGTGCTGCTATAATCGCTTCCTCATTAATGCGTGTGTGTGTGTGTGTGTGTGTGTGTGTGTGTGTGCCCTGCTTACCTTAAGCGATGGGCGCGTGTCAGTTATCATAGTGACGGGAGCAGTGTGGTGTGAAATGACTCAAATGAGGTGGTGGTGTTGAGCATCGTAACTAATCTGATGATCATGTCACACTTCTGCTGTGTGGTGAGTAGACGTTCCCGATCTATTACGCCTTACACATCTTGGAAAGGTTCAAGTCAGTGTTTGCATTACGTTACCTCTCTGCTACAGCTGGAGAAGCAGTCATACGTAGAAGTATGACTCTGTCTTCATCATCTTGCATGACGCTCTACTGCTTGAGCTTTCATTTTGCTAACCACTGAAAACATGCAGTACATATCTGGCAAAGCTGGCCTAAAGGCAGAGGGTGGGTGGGGGGAGAGCTCGAGGAGTGACTGGGTGGTTAGGTGGATCCAAAAAATGCCGGCAAACCAACAATTCATGCTGTAATGGGAGAGATGTATTTTGTTGAGGCTGAGGAAAGCTATGGGAATCCTTTTAAGTTTGACAGTTAAAGAATACCTCCACTAATCGCCTTAATGAACACAACGAGAGAGAGAGAGAGAGAGAGAGAGAGAGAGAGAGAGAGAGAGAGAGAGAGAGAGAGAGAGAGGAAAGGGAGGGAGGGAGGTAATGATTGAATGGAGGAAGAGATGAATAGGCACTTTCACGAATAGTCATGCTCTTACTTTATGATAATGTATATCATGGTAAAAAAATACCATATAAGATTTATGAGTGCTTTGCTCGTTATGATAGAGGTACTGTTAGGACCATATTCTGAAACAGTTATACTTGGCACTCTTCCCTCCCCACCACCATCCCTACTTCATAAAGCGCTAATTGAAATTACACGAGTTTTTATAGTGTTTTTAAAGCTCTAGTGACAAATTAAAAAAAAATTTTACGTTAACCGAAGAAACATTTTTTTTTCTTTTGAGAAATTAGCAAATAATTTTCTTTTTACCTTTAAAACAGCCATAATGAGCGTTTCAAAACACATGCCTTGGTGTGGCGCGTGTATGAGACTTGGTAATGTCAATTCTCTTTCCACTATACTTGTGAGCTTTCAGCTATGAGAAAGAGAGCACACGTACGTATTGCGCTACACAGAAGGCGCTAACAATGACTGTAATATTGGGCGTAATACGTAAATATAGAATAGATAAGTCATAAAAAAGAGGAAGAAAGATAGACTACCATGAGTTTTCAAAAAAGAAGTTACAAGTCTCGATCGCCATTTTGGTCACTTTGAACACTAGTCACGGAGACAGCAAGATGCCTGATAGCCAGCAATCACTGTATGCCGCCAACCTTAACGATTAATTTTGCTAAGAACTGCTACAATGATTTCTGAAACTATCCACTTCCCTCACATGAAATCATCTATTTGTCTTTGTCGATAAAAGTATTCCTGAGAGTGAGTACATGCGAGCCATGCATTGGCAGGTGGAAAATCGTCTCACATGATCACTATACAATGTAAAGCACACAGAAGAGACTAAGCTGAAAGACAAAGACGAAATGCATAAACTTGGAATAAAAGCAAACACCACGCCAAGTTTGTTGGTGAAAAACCCATGATCTATAGTAAAGCAGTAAAAAACACAAATTTCGTAATGCAGAACACCGATATTAGACTACTATGAATTATATTGCTGGAAAATATTTATCTTAGCAAGAATCCACTAAATAAGGACCAGCCTCTTTTGAACCGGTATCACCAAACCACACTGGTTGAAAATTCCCTGGTATCATCAGAAAATACTGCTTTCAGTGGCAGAACGAGAGACCGAGGAGGTAACAAGGATTGGGGGAGAGGAAGAGGAAGAGGGAGAGGAGTAGAAGAAGGAGGTAGAAAGAAAATATTGGTGATAGTATTGGAGAAGGAGGAAGAAGAGGAGAAGATAGTGATGGTGATGGTTGTGCAGAGGGGAACGGAAGAGGAGGAATGACATGATGTGCGAAAAAAAAGAAGGAATGAGAAAGTTCCATGCTGTACCGAGGAAAGAAAACGAAATTCTTATAGCAGTCTTAGACACAGTTGTGGTGTTGATGTTGCTTCATTCAAGGCATCAGTGGCTCTTTCTTATGTGTATGGTACTCAATTAGGAGCTCAGTTTGTACGTATTTACTATGCCAAACACACACACACACACACTTTCTCTCTCTGGTGATTTTTATTGCTCATCACCGCACCACCGTGAATCTCACCTCAGCACCATCAATGTAGTGATTAAGACGCTTGTGTCCCTCCTAAAGCTGTCATCAATGTGCATAGGACAGTCAAACTCTCCGCTACTATCATGTAGACAATTTTATCCTTATTTCTTCACATGAAACGGTGGGCTGTGATATTCTTTCAGCCGGGGCGACGGAGCTTTGAATGGTCTGTATGTATGTAAATGTGTGGTGTCTTGTCTGTTCTTCTCTTTGTGAGATTGCCGGCCTATTATATACATTGAGATAAATTAAATGTTCCTACAGCTAGAAAGTCCTGTGTTGCTTTAACTAAAGTATCTTTCAAGTACTGAATGGCTTCGAAACAGATTGCTGAAATGAAACGACTCGACGGACTCGTCCATCGTCAGTGTGGCGATGGACGGTGTGGCGGTGGACGGTGCCCACGCCAGTCGCATTCTGTGTTTTTAGTAGTTTTTTATCGACCCTATATTTTGTGATGACGCGGAACAGGACTGCTGAATTCCTTGCTGAGGTCTTTCCTCAACGGACCTGCAGGTGTGTTGAGTACATGGTTAATGCATGTGGACCTTATTTCAGAGGTGGAATCTTGCCGGCTGGTGTCCCCCACCGGACTGAAGAGCAAGAGTTGCCAAACGTCATACGTGACATTATTTTATTCCTTCTGATTTACATTTGTAAGACTATACATTTATTAATCTTTAACATTAATCAAAACGTATAGTTTTACAAACGTGAGGATCTAAGGTTTATGGGGACGAGAATCCACAAAGAGGTGATTTTTGTGGTGACGGGCCCTTGGATTGGACGGCGCTTCCCTGTCTGTTCACGTCTCAGGCTTACATGGCGGAAACCCATAATGCACCGCTGTCAGAGCATATTAACTCTTTGATACAGGTATTTCATTACTAATTATGTCAGTAGTTCAGGTAGGGCTCCCCACAAATTACTGTTGTATCTGTCGTTGCGTAACCTTCCGCGCCAGTAATCTGCTGATACCAATCTTCTTGATGTAAACACTGTCACCATCACCACCACCACTATAGCCATCATTAATCTCCTTCCCATTAAAACCTGCTGCACCTTCGCACAGTAATTCACTTTAACGCATGATATTTTTCTTTGTAAATTACACGATAATGTTAAACTGAGCCATTAGCAGAGGTATAAGAAAGGGTAAAATGATTTTTTAAATTTATTTTATTAACCCTCTATCCCTGCCATGCCGCTCAACCACGCGTAGTAACTCCGCAGGTGTTTCGAAAGGCCGTGAACGGTTGATTTTCACATTAAAGCTTCTCTGGTAACACTAAGCGCTCCTAACTATACTAATATCACAGTTGCCGCACACTACCCGTCCCGCGCCGCGCCTCACGGCTGCCCTTCTTACACTATGTCCACCCGCGCGGCCGCTGGAGTGTAGTGGCTTGAAGGCATCACTGTAGCAATGAACTTGACGCTCCTGTTTAGCTGTACTGTTTTGACATGTGCCGTGGAAATACACTACACAGTAATGTGCTGGTGTACACCAGCAGCTTACAGTAGTTATTCCTGGCAGTCCACTCAGCCCTGGAATACCGTCACATTTCACACGGTCCTTGTATTCGTGCGAAACTTTTCGAAGGTTCACTGAAGATCAATTATATTTTTTTCCATATTTCATCGACACTTGAAAGCTTGTGTGGGTTTCCGTAAAAGAACATTATCATAAGAGAACCTAAGAGCCTACACATATGCTTATGGAATATCGGTATTTCATTTAGGGAAACCACTCTCGGAGAGCAACATAACCTACAGTTACGCGTGGCGGGGAGGAAAACCATGCGGTCCCTTTCGCCTTCAGCCTCATGCTTAATGTTGCTCGAATTCCATCAGCTAGAGTCTCTTTTTTGATGTTTATTTCTTAAAGTTCGATTTCCTTGCCAAGTGCTGCGATGTGGAGATCCGAGAAGAAAGTGAAGATGTAGACTGGGAAGATGCGCTGGAAGTGTGCCGAAAGGGAGAAAATCCGCGGGAGGCCGATGGCGTCATGAATGAAGGGGCCATGTTGGTGGAATGGATGAGGTGTATCGCAAGGGCTCGCACGTCCGACGCTGTCGACACCTTGCCGCCCACCACACCTGCAGAGGAACACTCTCATTACTACACTCCGTCAACACCAACTCCACCTGTGGGAACTCTTCACATATCAGCTGTGTAAGAACTTGTTCTGTGAAGCAGCGAATCATGATTCACTAACATAAGATGATGCCTCTGCTCACCATGCTCTGAAAATATTACTACAAAATCTCTCTAGAGAGCAAAATACAGAACACACCTGCTAGGTCAGCTGGAACGCCTCTGGCTGAAAACTTGGCGAGCAACGCTGACTGGAGCTGACAAATGTAATGGTAGGCTGCATCCACCACGCCAACCTGCCGAGACCAAACCCATTTGTACGTCGACACACAAAGAAAAATGCATTATCTATCTATCTATCTATTTATATTTCTGTATATGATCTATGAGAGAGAGAGAGAGAGAGAGAGAGAGAGAGAGAGAGAGAGAGAGAGAGAGAGAGAGGCAGAGGCAGTGGCAGTGGCAGTTTCGCAGCGAGAGGCCTTTGTTGCAGTTTGGTAACATTTGACGCTGGTATCACAATACATGTGTTTGCCATCCGTTTCCCTCACCTTGCGGCGCAGCTGAGGCGACCTGGGAGCGCCCGGCAGCAAGGAGCGCAGCTTGTGGTACTCATGGCGGAGCGAGCGGCGGCGTCTACGCCTGAGCCGCCGGTATTTCCTCAGCACCACTACCGCTGAGGCCTGTGTAAGAAAGAACAGGGTTATTAAGCCTTGAATTGCTGTCTCGCACGTCACATATTTGTGCTTTTGTTCATGACTGTGTGTGTGTGTGTGTGTGTGTGTGTGTGTGTGTGTGTGTGTGTGCGTGCGTGCGTGCGTGCGTGCGTGCGTGCGTGTGTGTGTGCGTGCGTGCGTGCGTGTGTGTGTGTGTGCTCGCCTGTGTGCACGCTCGCGTGCTTGCGTAAGTTTGTGCGCGTGTGAGCGAGCCCTGAAACAAACAAGCGAGCAGAGTAGAGTGGCGCGGAGAGGCGAGAGGGAGGAAGGTGACCGGGCGGGTGAGTTGATGACCTGGAGGGTCGCAGGTAACGGGTCTGCTGCGGTTGCTCTCCAGCATTCTAAACCAGTTCGCTGGACCTTAAACAAGACCCCCTGGGTGCGTTTGGAGCCACCTGCTGCATCCCATCTGGCCATGGGGACTAATCTGACCGCCATATGAGGCTCTCCACTGTATCTCTGCCACCAACTGATCGTCATTATTGTCCACTGTATTCAGACTAATATTCATGACACAGCAAGTCTATATAGTGCAGTACTTAGTAGCGGGTAATCATGAGACGGAGGTGCATCTCTGGACAACCTCAGCCAGACGGCGAACCCTCAACTGGAGGCTGCCGACCCACAGCCTCCCCGCGGCCCAGCACTAGGTACCTCTGCCGCCATCCTTCCCACACTTCCTACCACCACAGCACTCCCGACCTTTCTTCTTATTTTTAAGACACGAACAATTTTTACCTTTATATTACTAATAAAAGTTGCCTTTTGCTGACAAGTATCTCGCATCTAGTCTTTGCTTGCAGGGTTGACATATGGCGAAAAAAATAAATATCACTGAAATTTATTTGTAAAACTTGAAGTATTATACCAATTGTGAATTGTTGAACGGTGGTCATGGAATCAGATCTTTTAGCACGGAAAGAGTGTGTGTGCGTGCGTGCGTGCGTGCGCGCCACCAATACGGTGACGCATTCTTTGATAAATTCTAATGTTGCTGTTGTTGGGATTCCCGTCGAGACGCGCAGTCTCCCAAAAAGATTAAATTTTCATAGGCAACAGACAATTAATGGGACTTTTCTGGTGATTTTTTTAATCTCTGTAAATTATTTTTTTTTTATCTCTGTAAAATCCTTACAATACCCTTGAAAATCTCACTCCTTTCCACTTCAGCGCTTTATAAAGTAGGATATGATTATGTTCCATTAACGATATTTTTCTCCTAATGTACCAGAAAATTTGCATATATCTAAATAAAAAAAAAAAAAAGGGTGTAGGCAGAGTGTACCAGAAACATGGAAATACGGGGGTAGACATGACCCAGACCAGCCTCTTGCCCTGCGTGGCTCGTAGATTGCGAAAATAATAAAAAAATGAAAATAATAATAAAAGTAATAGCCGTTGAACAAGGCTAGGTGAATGAAACTTTATCACATCAACCTTATAAAAGACTAACGTGGCGTGTGCTGGAGGGAAAATTGAAATGTTTACTACTCTCCTCTGCTTCCACACAGTAAAGATCGAGCTGAGATGTTTTACCTAAGCGTCCCTCTCCTTTGCTCACTCTGCAATCTATAACGTTCATTCCACTTTCACTACGACATTCCTTTCATGTGTGGTAATCCGCACATTATGAGTTCCGAGATGAACGTTTTTGTGGAGACGCCTACATTGTGTGCCCAAGTGTGGGGCGAGAGATCCTGAAAGGAGTAACTAGGGGAAAGTGCCTTACTGGGTCTGCCCTCATACTGACACCCACGCCCGCCCACGTATTCATTCCGGTTTGTTAGCATTCGAAGGTCTATGTTGAGTGTATTTATGTATATATGTATTAGATATGTAAAAATCGATTTTCTTAGAAAAAAAATTACGTCCTTATGTGTACAAAACGTGTATCGAGCCAGCCTGTTTTTCTGCTCCTACCCGCTTTTCGAACATCTTAGATGCATTTGCATCACATCCATTCGCTCCGTGACTGCACAACTCACTATAAACGGTCTGACAATGGTGAAAACTGATGATTGACGGTCTTTTGTACGTGAGTGTGAAGTGGTGGCAGTGCGTGAAGGCAGGGAGAGGAGCAGGCACGTGAAGGCAGTAAATGTTAATGAATGCTTCTCCAAAATATTGCATGTATAAAAGAAACCCATGCTCATCGATATTTCTGATAGATATGTCCCATCTATACACCATTTCTCTCGCCTTGGTTTCCTTATCAGAGCAAGTGCACAGTGAAGGATACTTTTGTTGTGCTGTTTTGACATTAGTGGTATAGGACGGGAGAAGCAATACAAAAACGCACACACACAACAACAAAAAAAGATAATAAGACTGTTGAGGAGAGAGCGGTGAGCGAGATGGCGCGTGGAGGTGATGAGCCAGCAGCAGCAGCAGCAACAAGAGGAAGAGGAGGTGATGGAGGAGGAGTTGCGAGCCAGCTGAGCCACTTACCGCCCTTGATCGCGCTGCTGCACTGATCCCGTGATAACCAGATGAAAGTGACGCACGGCAATGTTTATCGTCGTTCCTCGTTTCTGAAACCGTGACGGAGCGGAGTGTATAGATATTTTACGGTAGTAGATCCGTGAGCGTTCATCTCTGCCATCACTGACGCTTACTGGGATCATGAGCGTGTAGTTAAAGTGACATGGAAGTGTTTGAGCCGTTTTTCATTAACGGAACTTAGCTTGCGACGAAGAGGAACCTTTAATTATCGTCTAATTGATCTGTTTATCTTTCAAATCAATCTGTTTTATTTCCATCGAAGTCTCTATCCACTTTGCTATAGTTTTTTTCAGTAAGAGATCCACTTGTCTTCGATCTGGTTATCTCTGCCGGAGTTGCTGTCCACTATGCACTCACTAAACGCCACGTGGATCACCCAAGCGTAGTTTTCTCGTGCAGTGTGACATTTAACCCCTTGAGTACCATGACGTGTATTCATATTCATTCTGGTTACTTATTGGTGATTTTACACAGCTTCAGAAACTTGTGTTGGGATGAAAATAGTGAAGACTGTGGTCATTTATCGTTTGACCTCCATAGACCCTTCCTGATGTCAATAGAATCGTCTAATCGTACACAAAACCCGTGGTAAAAATGTGTCCCAGTACTGAAGAGCTTAAAAATGCTTCACTTTTACGTATCCAGTTAAAACGATGCACGAGTCTCTGAATCGATATGCCTCGTATGTCGTAACTTCCTACACAGCGAGGTTAATAATATCGTGTGATTCCATAAAGCGTAAAAGATGAATGTTCAGGGTAAAAACTTTGCTACCTGAGAAATTTGAGTTGTTCGTGCCTTGGATAGCGACTTGCAGTGTGGGTGGTATTGTGTGTGTGTGTGTGTGTGTGTTTCACTGTTTGAATCTGTTTGATCTGCTGCAGTCTCTGACGAGACAGCCAGACGTTACCCTACGGAACGAGCTCAGAGCTCATTATTTCCGATCTTCGGATAGGCCTGAGACCAGGCACACACCACACCCCGGGACAACAAGGTCTCGATTTACATCCCGTACCTACTCACTGCTAGGTGAACAGGGGCTACACGTGAAAGGAGACACACCCAAATATCTCCACCCGGCCGTGGAATCGAACCCCGGTCCTCAGGCTTGTGAAGCCAGCGTTCTAACCACTGAGCTACCGTGTGTGTGTGTGTGTGTGTGTGTGTGTGTGTGTGTGTGTGTGTGTGTGTGTGGGAGAGCGAGGATTTAGAGCACGTGGGAGGACAGGCAGGATGTAGCGGATGTGTGTGTGCTGTTGGCGCCGCGGCATTGTCATTGGACTCCGGTGCAGCTTGAATCATGATGGGGATTCATGCACAAAGGATGCACGGTGTATGAGTAGACGCAATCTCTGCCATACGAGTGAGCGACCTGTTAGCCAATGTATTGAGCCGAACATGTACGTGTGTGTGTGTGTGTGTGTGTGTGTGTGTGTGTGTGTGTGTGTGTAAATGTATATAAGTAAAAGTTGACTACTGAAGAAAAGATCTGAACACAAGCAAAAAAATCAGCGTATTTTTTTACATGTAACTGTTCAATGTCATTATTGTGGTTCGGTAACAACCTCCATTGCAAAGTCTAGACAATAATACGTATTTTAAAGACCTGCAAGTGGTTGTTCAGGTAGCACACCGCGCGCCTCCACACGGCTGTATTGATTCCTTACCTGTGGCTTCTTTCTGCGGGGCATCGCAGCCGACGATCTCATGACTGCCTGCTTATTATGCCAGCACACCCGTCCCAAGGAAAGCCGCACCTGCTGCTACAGTCTTTTCTCTGCTGACTGGTGTCCCCGGGCCACCTTCTTATAAGAGCCGCTTGTCCCCAGCGGCGGGATGATTCAGGTGTTGACTCGTCAAACAAGTCACGGGTTCGCTTTCCTTCTAAGAGCGGCAGTGGAGGGCCCTCTTGCCAACTTTCCGCGTTACTCTGTAAATGGATGAGAAAACATATTAAGAACACTGAAGGCAGAGAAATACATTTTTGTGACGTATAAATTATCAATCTATTGACTAGACATAATAGAAGTCAACAGCAGAGTTAATCGCGCTTGTGTGTTAAACCTTTGCGTCACATCTGCTTGGTGTTGGTTCGGTACTGTCAAGAACCGAGAGCCACTTACAATGAGAAGATGCGTCTGCCATGCATATCGCTGCCACTCCGCCCTGACCCTTTGTGTACTGACTTCAGGCGCCTTTATGCTCAAATGGTAGTGTGTGTGTGTGTGTGTGTGTGTGTGTGTGTGTGTGTGTGTGTGTGTGTGTGTGTGTGTGTGTGTGTGTGTGTGTGTGTGTGTGTGTGCCTGTGTGTTTGTGTCTTTGTATGTGTGTACGTGCATGCGTGTATTAACATGTGGTCAATTAAGAGACTGATTGATAAGTTGCATGAGTGAGTAAGTTATATCGTGTGGGAATGGATGGATGGATGTCTGTCAGGCTGGCTGGGTGCCTGAGTATGGCAATGACTGAGTTGGGTATGTGAATTAGCAGGGAGAGACAAGTTCAGCAGTGAGCGTGTTGTAACTTACTAAATTATTGAATGGACATTTTAGAAAAGAGAGTTGTTGAATCGGAGAGCGAATGTGGAATATTTACGAGCAGAGCGAGTTGAATGAAGAATTGATGGATGAGAGAGAGAGAGAGAGAGAGAGAGAGAGAGAGAGAGAGAGAGAGAGAGAGAGAGAGGCAGGGGAGTGTGCGGGGGAAGGTGAGGGGCATTGCTTGGCTACTGGTCCGGAGTGGCGCGGTCATGTTTATTATGCAAAGTGACAATGGGTGTAAAGAAGTGGCTGCCTTAGGAGGACACGCTGCACCCTCCACTCTCCTCCTAAGGGAAGCTTCTACATGTTAGGCTGCACACTTCAATGACCGACCACTCCTTTCAGTCCCTCCCTCCCTGAAAACACCCTTCGCAGCCCTGTCTCTTATCCAATCGCTCTCTTCACCGCAAGTTCCTTCATTATTTTCCTTCTTATCTTTCCACACACACACACACACACACACACACACACACACACACACACACACACACACTTTTAATTCCCCCATTCCTCTTTTCCAATCCCTCTATTTTTTTTCTTTTTCTTAATTTCATCCTTTTTTTTTTTTTGGAAAGAAAACTCGCCGTGTTTAGAATCCAAGATAATGTTTTGTTCCTCAGAATTATAAAGGAATACTCTGAGGTGGTTTTGTTATTTGGAGCGTGTGATGATGAGAAACCGACTGTGCGTGAGACTGAGGCGGAGGTTGAAAGGTTGTGGTGTGGTGGGAAGATCGAGAATGAGGTGGATGGATGAATGCTCAGTGAAAGACAACCGGAGTGGAGATGACTTAAGTATCGTTCGAGGTCATCTCATAACGGAATAAGTTGATGCGATACACAAGTTGATTGAGCTTTTAGGGTATTCAGTTGACTTAAAGGATCACATTAGTCAGTGTTCGTCAACGCGTGAAATATCAAGCATGAAGTAATATTGAGTGTCGATGCATGTAATAAATGTTTTTTTCTCTTTATGATCTTCCAGTGGTGGTTGTTCCCGGTTATGACAATGTGTGTGAGTGAGAAAGTGGTTTATGAGTGCAGCAGTTGTTTATGTGGCAGCAAGTCAGAGCTGTAATTCTAGTCTTGTATGGAATGTCGACAGCCAGCAGGGTCGATGAATACGAAAGATCTGCTGTTATCACATTGTGGCTCGTTATGGAAAGCAGTCATTGGATCGACGGGTTAAGGAATTGTTACAAGCACCGTGGCTCAATGGTCTCTGTATATATCCCATTTTATAGAACTCGCGTCTTGTAATTGTACTCTTTTATCATTTACAAAGAAGGCAGAACATAGGCAAATTTCTTAAAAAAAAAGACCAACTGAATGTTTCCCTCAAAGATAAAGCTGAATATTTCAAAATGGAAACCAATTAAGGAATAAGGTGCCTTCAGACTCTTCTTTCCTGATATGAGAGAGAGAGAGAGAGAGAGAGAGAGAGAGAGAGAGAGAGAGAGAGAGAGAGAGAGAGAGAGAGAGAGAGAGAGAGAGAGAGAGAGAGAGAGAGAGAGAGAGAGAGAGAGAGAGAGAGAGAGAGAGAGAGAGAGAGAGAGAGAGAGAGAGAGAGAGAGAGAGAGAGAGAGAGAGAGAGAGAGAGAGAGAGAGAGAGAGAGAGAGAGAGAGAGAGAGAGAGAGAGAGAGAGAGAGAGAGAGAGAGAGAGAGAGAGAGAGAGAGAGAGAGAGAGAGAGAGAGAGAGAGAGAGAGAGAGAGAGAGAGAGAGAGAGAGAGAGAGAGAGAGAGAGAGAGAGAGAGAGAGAGAGAGAGAGAGAGAGAGAGAGAGAGAGAGAGAGAGAGAGAGAGAGAGAGAGAGAGAGAGAGAGAGAGAGAGAGAGAGAGAGAGAGAGAGAGAGAGAGAGAGAGAGAGAGAGAGAGAGAGAGAGAGAGAGAGAGAGAGAGAGAGAGAGAGAGAGAGAGAGAGAGAGAGAGAGAGAGAGAGAGAGAGAGAGAGAGAGAGAGAGAGAGAGAGAGAGAGAGAGAGAGAGAGAGAGAGAGAGAGAGAGAGAGAGAGAGAGAGAGAGAGAGAGAGAGAGAGAGAGAGAGAGAGAGAGAGAGAGAGAGAGAGAGAGAGAGAGAGAGAGAGAGAGAGAGAGAGAGAGAGAGAGAGAGAGAGAGAGAGAGAGAGAGAGAGAGAGAGAGAGAGAGAGAGAGAGAGAGAGAGAGAGAGAGAGAGAGAGAGAGAGAGAGAGAGAGAGAGAGAGAGAGAGAGAGAGAGAGAGAGAGAGAGAGAGAGAGAGAGAGAGAGAGAGAGAGAGAGAGAGAGAGAGAGAGAGAGAGAGAGAGAGAGAGAGAGAGTAGGTAGGTAGGTTTGTTACTTGTGGTGAGGCTACATATACCCCGCGGTCAACCTGTAGCCTTTGTTCGTGTCAGAAAGAGAGAGAGAGGAAAAAAAAAATCTATAGTATTCGACATTTAGTAGATCATTAATCTTTTGTCTACTGTTTGCACTTTAACCTCTTTAGTACCATGACGTGTTTTCACATTATTCTGGCTACTAGTTGGTGATTTTATACAGCTTCAGAAATTTATTTGGACTTGAAATAGTGAAGATTTTGCCCATTAATCTTTTGAGCTCTATAGACCCTTCCTAATGTAAATAGAATCGTCTAATCATATCCAAAAACTCCTGAAAGGGTTAATCTAAATCTTCTTAATATAGCTAGAATTACTAACCTTGCAGTTTTTCCCCTTTATATAGATTAATATTCGCACTTGATACAAAGAATGATCATCTTAGGTCCTCTCTGAAATCTTTTCCCACTCGTCGCGGTGCAAGAAACCTTCGTTCTCTCTGTACCGACATCCCGTTGGTGGTGGTCGTGACCATTTAACTCCTCCCGGCATTTATCACAATTGTACATGAACTGGACGAGACATTCTCCCACCGAACGCTCGACACACCCAGCCCTCTCCTCCCAGCACGGCTCTCTCCACTCGCAGACAATTATTACCACTTAGTTTTGAAGTGAGCAGCAACAAAAGAGGGTGCTAGATAGTTTCCAGGCAATGGGAAAGCTCCACACACCCAGCCCTCTCCTCCCAGCACGCCTCTCCCCATTTGCAGACAATTATTGCACTCCGTTTTGAAGTGAGAAGCAACTCAAGGGGTGCTACTATACATTTCAGCGGTGGACAAACGGTGTTTTTTGCAGGTATCTCCTAAACGAATCGTTGGATGAGTATGATATTTCAACACACTACCTTGAACATCCGTTCGTAATTTATGGTTAACATACCACAGTGCTATATGTGTTATGTGAGGAGTTTACTGAGTGATATTACGCCTAATCCAGTCATCATATCAAAGGTGTTATACAGAATCGGACGAGTGTGGGTACTCGTCTAACCCTCCACCACCACCACCACCCTGAAGAACCCCAGAGCACTCCTTCTCTACCCCAGTATCGCATGACCCTCTTCCCCTTCCCTCTTCACACCATTAGCCTTCCACCTTTGATTTTTTTCCCTATTGTAATTACATACATATAGGTATAATAGTTACATACGTCAGTATGTACATACATATCATACATTAATGATATTATTTAATACAATTGCTGGTATATGTGGACATGAAAACCAGAGTGGGTCAAACGACCGTGAAAGCAATAGCTAATTCCGCTGTTAATGGCCGTATAGCTGGATAATAAGCAACGTATCTAACAACAAAATAATATTATATATAAACTGGACCACTTTTTATGATCAATAGGTAGACAGTACGCAATAAGAGTATCAACTTTTCCTAACAGTAGAAGGTCCAGGTCACAGGTAATTCCAGCACATCATGTTCACATGGTTGACCATAACGACTGCAAACATGGCTCTTCTATATACTACACGTAAACGTGCTGTTGTACAGTAATTATCAACGTGAACCACTTCTTGCCTTCATGAAATTGTACCATACTCGTTAATAATCATATCTATACATACACACTTACAGAACATTATAATGTATAAATACAGTGGTGGGAGAAGTAGGGAGGGGACACAGGAGTGAGGGAGGCGAGGAGCTAGGGAGAGGAGAGGAGGGATAAAGAGGGCGAGAACTTCCGAGCCGGGGGGAGACGTAGTAGTGGTTAGGAATGGTTTGGGTGGGTGTGTTGGGGGACCACACTTTCATTCAAATGCGTCAACATGACTCGTCGGCCTTGTGTTATTTTTCACGAGTAAACTTTTCACATAACACATATAGCACTGTGGTATGTTAACCATAACTTACGAACGGATGTTCAACGATTCGTTTAGGAGATATCTGCAAAAAACACCGTTTGTCCACCGCTGAAATGTATAGTAGATAGTTTCCAGGCGATAGGGTGTTTTTTTAAATTTTTTTTATCTTGGGTTGATATAATAATTCACTTTGGGGGATGAGATTCTCAAATGGGAGTTTCTCAAGGGTGCCGCAGAGGCGTTAAATGAAGGGTTGTTAGAGTGGTCATTCCTCACGGCACTCGAGACGCGCCTGTAGCTCACCGTGGGAGTTAGACATCACTGAGAGTGTTGGGTGGGAAATATCTGCCAGATCTTCTCAAGCATTGCCTCCAGCTTCCTCTACACTTCAGTCTCAATTCTGTCTTTTCTAGCCATTCCCTTCTATATACTGTAGATATTGTTTTAGGAACCCCATACTCATACAGTGTTGACGCCTAATTGCAACGGTCACTTACGGGTACAATGAACTAATCCATCAATAGGAAAAGAAAGCATGTGTGGCCAGAGATAAGAGTGCAAAGCTGTAGGGAAAAGACGAGAGTTTTGGCAGGAAAGGGAGAAAAAAATAGTGCGACGTGTAATGATACGTGCGAGGATGGCCGATACTTAGAGGGACTGAGGAATGACAGGTGTTTGTTGCCTGGCAAACAAAGGAGGGGCAGGTGTAGCAGGAGAGGCAGGTGTGTCTGAACAGGCTGGCTTACAGGCAGGTGCAGATGTTTGTTAGCCTTGGGGGAGGCAGGTGTAAGCTCAAGGCAACCAGGAGGCTTCAAATGGATATTACAGAAAAAAAAAAAAGAATAATGAAACCTGTTTATTGGTCCGGGGAGCAGGAGATCCAGAACGTGTTGTGTTTTAGAGAGTGAATATTTATTTAAAAGAGCACAAGACACATGAAGAATGGGAAGCCTAACTACTTATGAGAATATGAGAAGATATCAAACATGCAAGTGAGTGAACGCGTGAACACTGAGAGCAAACGGCAGGTGTAGGGCAGGTGGTGTGACGGACCCTCCTCTCCCCCGCTCCCCCGTCCTCCTCCCTCACGTGACGGGCCACGCCTCCCACACATCCCCCCTTGAGGCACAGGGCACACACTGCCTGTGAGCCTCTTCATGTGGAACGCGAAGAAATTTAGATTCAATTACAGGTGAAGGAAAGACTTGCATGTATGTAAAATGCAGAGGCCCGCGGCGGGCAGGAGGCAGGTGGTGGCCTGCTTCATAAGGAAACAAGACTGGCACAAGCGTCTCCATTTATAGGCACAAATTTGACCCGCCAGCTGCTCTGGAGACGACTTGCACCTGCTCGCATCTTATCCGTTTAGTCTTTCTATTTCTTGGTAACACGGATCTCCGAAGCATAGCAGCGTGCCATGAGTGTAAGGATCGTGCCTGTGTGGTGCTTGAGGCTGGTTGTTAGTAGCATCATATGTTAATGGTGAGTGTGTATATGTGAAGAGGGAATGCACGCCAAGTAATGCACGAGCTCGAGTGCCGCTTCCTACACAAGTTATTTGATGTGGGAGTTTGCTGTAAATAAAACGATGAATACGATTAGAATTTTAATGAAATTACTGACCCTACCAAGAAAGAGGAGTACGCTACGACAGACTTCCTGTATGGATTTTATTATTAGTACATTGTATTAATAGACATTCGTAAATAGTAGTTGAGAGCAAGATGTTCAGGTGAGGGTGGTGGCGAGGTGCCGCCGCCGAGGCAGGTTCCCTTGAGCCTGCTGCCCTGACGGAGACCTGGATGCTGCAGTGAGCAACACCAATCCGTGGTTGGCTTGCATCCCTTAACCAGTTCATTGACGCATCCTCGCTGTCATGACATTAGACATGACAACGCTTCAACAAATTCTTAATCTAAATTCGTAAGTTTGTTTAGCGAAGTTAAACAGATTGCGAACTTGGGTATCTCCTATAAAAATAGTTTAAATTCTTTCGTGTTTCTTTGTGATGATCAACACTTGTCTTCAAAGAAAGGAAAATGTTAATCTGCACACACACCTTTCAGATTCACCTTCGACAGTCAGTACCAGCCAGCCGTGAAGGATGCGTCGACAGATGACGTAGGATTCTTGAGGAGTTCAGCGAAACACCCTCCTCCCACAACAGCTAGAGCCGCACTGACGAGGACCCCAGCAGCTAGCAGGTGAGCCGGGTGATAGGGGTGAACCGGGAGGGGGATGGAGTGGTGGAGGGATGAGCCACTGAGAGCATCATGGGGAAGAAGGAAAGGATGAATCCTGATAATTGAGAGGCTGGGATTGCCCTGCGAGTGTTTTAAATTCTAAAATGGATTTCTGGATAAACAAGTAAGTTGTCTTTCAATACAGACCACTTGCATATAAGTAACAAGTCATTGATCCTGTGCTACTAAAGACTGACATACCGTGGCTTTACCAAGATAATTCTTATTGCTAAAACTTCCGAGTCTGGTAAGTAATGTTTTTCTCGTCTGCCAGAGTCCAGCAGGGTGACGAAAAGTGAGCGTTGTTCGGGCCTTACTCTACTAACAGGCCTGGGGGAGGTGCTGAGAGGCAGCGATGGCTCACCTGAGCGAGGGAATACAGAACCTCTATCATTCAGCCTTACTGCGTTTCTCTGCGAACGGGGAAAAAAAAAAACTAAAGAAGATGGTGGCGAAAAGAAATTCATCATACATCACTTATTCTCTCTTACTGGAAAGTTATAAGTAAATTGTGGAGAAAACAATTTTCATAGTAATTTCCACGACTCGGTGAATTTTGCCATGAAACTTACTCTGCTATATTGATCAGAGCCTGCCAATCCTCCCGCCTTGTTATCCAGCTGTGTGTGTGTGTGTGTGTGTGTGTGTGTGTGTGTGTGTGTGTGTGTAAAACAAGTTTGGTTCGAACTCTGATACTCGAAATATGTACTACATAATATACAGTGTGTAGCGGATCAATGCGTTCTGTCTCTTTCTTGTTGTCCCTTATGTTGTAGCTTCTTGAAAAAAAAAAAAAAAAAAGATGTGGTTTGGCAGAAAAGGTTTTTGTGCAAGTAGCTACGCCATCTGTCTGCTCCCGCCTGAAGTCTCAACGTAATTAAGAGAGTGACGGAGAATGAGTGTTCCTTAGGGTCAGTCAGGGCGTGGAGTCACGTCATGCGCTATTAGCAGAGCATGATGCAGCCGCAGGCTCAATTATTCACCGAACACGCCATCTGTGGCGGGACGCGTTAAGGTTGAGAACAGAGAGGGGAGGAGCACACCGTCATCACTCACAGACAGTAAGGGCGTGTTGTCTGGTAGCCTGGCCTCGGGTATACGTTGCCTCTAATTATTTCACCGTGCTCTGCGCGACACCATCTTTGGGAGCGTGTTTAGTGACGCAGTATCGCATTCATAACGTTATATTCAGAATAGTTTAGTAAAATGCAGTTTAAGCGGTAAGTAATCACAGTACCATCCATCTACTTCATGTTAATTGTGCTTTTGAATTACATAATGTTGTAATATTATCCTTACCTATGCAGAAGCAGAGGTATGCAGTTTGCCACCGATAGATCATGCTAGTGTGTTGATACCCGTACACTGTAAAGTGCTTTCCGGTCTTAGGTAAACTTTTTGAAAAATTTTGGACATTTCCGTTTAGCTATTGACCTGCAGGATGGGTCAACATTCTTCCTCCGTGCCTCCGTAATGATGCCGTGGCTGCCTTGGAGGAAACGGCAAAGACTTATTCATATAGAGATGTGTATTCTCTGATGTTATGTTCATGTTCCAGACCCACGGCAAGGAACATCGAAGAACGGCACAAACGACACTCAGAGGACATAAATGACGTAGCCATATCCTCTGCAGCATCATTGAAATGTAGCACTGTGGTGTTGGCTGATGAAAATTACTCCTTACCAAATAAGAATATTATTGTCTGTGTGGATGTCGTTAGCATGGTTCACGGTGAATACGTCCCAGGTCTTTTTAATTCAGTCTGACTTCTGCCGTCTTTTCTACAGCTAGTTGGCAGGATATGGTCATCGGCTTACCTTATAATGACGTCATGCGTCATTATTTTCCAGGCATACTTTTTTTTTATGTTTGCTGTCTCTCTCTCTCTCTCTCTCTCTCTCTCTCTCTCTCTCTCTCTCTCTCTCTCTCTCTCTGTGTGTGTGTGTGTGTGTGTGTGTGTGTGTGTGTGTGTGTGTGTGTGTGCGTGCGTGCGTGCGTGCGTGCGTGCGTGCGTGCGTGTGTGTGTGTGTGATGACTCGCGGCACACAAGCTAGCAGGCCTCCCACCGTGTAATGTGTGAGGCCGAGGCAGTGTGCTTGGGGCCAGCTGGGTGAGGGTGAGGGCGAGGTGGAAGAGATGAGGCAGGCCAGTGGGTAGGGGCTGGCTGGCTGGGCGACAGGTGAGGCGGAAGGGAGAGGGGCAGGAGAGCGTTGCACAGTGGCAGGGTGGAGTGTGTGTCCACCTCGCGGGAGCACACACACGCGCACACACGTTCCCACATACGCAAACACGTCCACCTCGACACATAAGTTAATGTACACAAGTCTTCAGTAAGCGTTTGTTGAGCAGCGGGTATAGACTTGCTAATTGAGGAGGGCGGCGTGTGATGCAGAAATAATGTGAGAAGGGCGGCGAGAGGAAGACAGAGGTGACGGTGGCTGGTGAGAGAGAGAGAGAGAGAGAGAGAGAGAGAGAGAGAGAGAGAGAGAGAGAGAGAGAGAGAGAGAGAGAGAGAGAGAGAGAGAGAGAGAGAATATTCTTTGTAAATTTGTAATTAGAAAGGAAATTTAAATGATGTTCGTATCCTGTAATAAATAAATACGCACTTTTTGGTGGAGGAAGACTCTCTCTCTCTCTCTCTCTCTCTCTCTCTCTCTCTCTCTCTCTCTCCTTTGTTGCAAAATTATAGTTATTATTTTTATTCTTTACGTCTGTCTTGATTTGTTTTTGATAAATCTCCAGAGTAGAAACGTCGAGTCTTTGGCTTCACTGTTTTCTCTTTTCCTTCACTTGAATCCCGCTCTTTTTTGTGTTCTTTGTATCTGCGTCACATCTGATGATGCGTCACATCTGATGAATTTTCAGGTTTTCCTTCATTTGTGAACATATGCTGGATGTTCTAGTACTTAGTGTCTTTTTTATTATTTACCTTTTTAGCATTGTTTCCTTTTCTCTTGATTAACTCTGTTCCTCAATCAGTTATTTCGTTTTCCTGGCTTATCTACATTATTCTACTTGTAGTGAAATGAGCAACGATTTCCTCCACTTAGTTTCTGGTCTTTTTTTTTTTTTTGCACAGTAGTAGTTACATACGCCTTCTTTCTTTCCCATCTAAATAATATAATCATTGTTACCAGCACCACAATTTGCTGTCAGTCCTCGCGGCAGCTGTCTCGAGCACCTGCCTCGGTGTCACCTGCCCTCTTGCCCCCACACGCCGCCACCGCACTCCACGTTCCTCTTTCTTTCTCCTTCGCTTATGACTCCTGTCGTCAGTCTAACAAAGAAAATATCGACAAAGGCCGTGGATGTGTGAAATGTCTTCTCAATCATTATGGGGTTTTCCTTCGATAACTTTTAAGACTCGGGTTATTTTCATGGTAGGAATAGTAGTTTAGCAAGAATTCTGGTTCATTAATCTGGAAAAACACGCCTGGAATTCCGGCTGAATATCTGTGGCCTTCGAAAGTAACCTTTATGACATCCTAAGACATTTAAAAACACAAGTTTGTTACGAATCGATGGTGATGAATAGCAATTGCTTTCTTGGTGTGGGGTTATGGTGAGTCAGAAGGCAATAATAGGAACACGTGATATTACTACAGTAGTTCAGAATGAGGTGATGCTAAATAATATGAACTATTGTTATTATTTTTGATGATGTTGACGATAATTCTGCTTCTTATTTGGTGATTTTATACAGAAACACATGTGAAGGATTAAAATAGTGATGACTGTGGCCATTGATCTGCTCACCTTCACAGACGCCATCCTAATGTCAATAAAATGGTCTACTCGTTCACAAATCTCAGGATAAAAATGTGCCCCAATATTGAAGGGGTTAAGTATGGGATTTGCTGGCAAGGTTGTGGTGGTGGTGGTGGTGGTGGTGGTGGTGGTGGTGGTTGTAACGTGTACGAGAGGAGCAGGAAGGTGAACATTGCGTCATCACCCTAACTGGATGATGTGCTCTGGTGCTCGTTACTGTATGACAAAAACAGACGACTGAGGAAGACGGAGACACTGGCAAATTGGAGTGATGGAAAAAACAGCTATCCAGTAATGAGGGAGAACCGGGAATACAGGGACAACGAGAGAGAGAGAGAGAGAGAGAGAGAGAGAGAGAGAGAGAGAGAGAGAGAGAGAGAGAGAGAGAGAGAGAGAATAGCAGTCGGCATTGTAAGTGAGTTATTGCTGATTGTATTGTACTTCTGGAGTGAACTAAGGCAAGTCAGAGCGTGGCACGGAAGTCAGGCAGGCGAGCTCAGAGGGAAAGCTGCGTGGCGCCCGGAAGAAGGCCCCTGCCACCTTCCACCCATCCAGGTACACAATGGACCATCCACCGGCTCAATCTCGACGGGAAGTTGCCAATTGACTCATGACCTGCAGGGGGCTGGCGGGCCGCGCTCCTTCCCCCTCCAGCCATGAACCCTCGTCCCGGATCACACTCGGGAACGGTATCAGGCAATAAAAATATCGTGGTCATATATTTTCGAGGAAGCTTCCTACAGTATCAGCGGCAAAGAATCTGTTGATGAAGAGCCCGCTGGTGGTAAATGAAGCCAGCCAGTGACCGCCGGGATGGGAGGAGGAAATGGCACATTGCGTGAATGGCAAAATGACAACTTCGTGTCTTCTCGTGTATATTTGAAGTGTACTATACAAAAGTAGATGCATAGTGGAATCTTTGAAAAAATGCATTTTGCCAATAAATAGAGGATGTCTGTTTGATGCGTGAAATATTTTTTTTCTACTTTAAGAGAAGTTATACATTTTGTCAATACAGCTGGCAATTAGATGGAGAAAAACAATGAAGACTGGACGACGTACACTGAATCGTCAGAAACTGAGCAGGACACGTGCCAACTACTGTGACAGCAGAGAGGTGATTAACTAGTACAAAGCTTGGCATGTGTTCGTGCTTACACCGCGCTTGTGTCGCGAAGATTTCACTCACTCGTATATGATATTCCATTGATAATTCTGACAAAGTTGTTGAAATTTTAGATTGATTCTTGTATGATTTCATCTGTATCAGCCATGAACAAAGCCTTTGAAAATTTGAATTTTGGAGCGTTTTCATTAGTGAAAAGAATTCACACGCGAGCTATAGATTGTACACTGACAGCAGTAGATTTCTCTTAAAAATTCAACCCGCGCTTTTCATCATGGTCTAGTTCATAGGCAGTGGGCGCCGCACAGGTATGAAGAGCTGTACATACTTTAAATGCTCTACTAGCGACTTTGCTACTTCAGTAGATTTCTTAAAATCTGATGAATTACCGTAAATTCAGTTTGCTACTGGAAATAATTTTGCAACTAAGACAAATTTTCCCAGAAAATTTTGACAGCTAACGGTAATCATATTGTTGAGAAGAGTTTCAGAACTAATAATTTTGAGTAGTTTAGAAGATTACGGGAACACTTGGCAGGGGTCAGGCAAGGGAGATTCATTAGAAAGTTCAATGCACTCGTACTGTTGTTTGTCACTTAATGTTATTGCTCCTGGTGGTGATGCTGCTGGTGCAAATCTGAATAAAGTTGGTCAGTTGTCTTCCGATGTGCTACGAATGAAATAGCACCAAGGAATATAAACCACAAATGTGTATGGCCAAAGACCCGGCGCGAGAATTCACCATCAAGTTTTCGCTTGGGGCCAGCGAAAAGTGAACAACAGACCGACTGTGGCAGGAGCGGGGCGCTGGGTCGTGGGAAGGGTGAGCCACTGCTCTTACAGATGACGCTAGCTATGTTCTGAAGTGAGGCTCTATCAAGGCACTTGAACACAGCTAACTTCCTTTCCTTCTCATAACAATGTGTGTGTGTGTGTAATTCACTGTTTGATCTGCTGCAGTCTCTGACGAGACAGCCAGACGTTATCCTACGGAACGAGCTCAGAGCTCATTGTTTCCGATCTTCGGATAGGCCTGAGACCAGGCACACACCACACACCGGGACAACAAGGTCACAACTCCTCGATTTACATCCCGTACCTACTCACTACTAGGTGAACAGGGGCTACACGTGAAAGGAGAGACACCCAAATATCTCCACCCGGCCGGGGAATCGAACCCCGGTCCTTTGGCTTGTGAAGCTAGTGCTCTAACCACTGAGCTACCGGGCGTGTGTGTGTGTGTGTGTGTGTGTGTGTGTGTGTGTGTGTGTGTGTGTGTGTGTGTGTGTGTGTGTGTGTGTGTGTGTGTGATTATGAAAGCAGATTGATGTATATCTACATAAATGTTGGTGTTAACGCAGTAAGATTATTAGGAGAATGGTCGTTGCCTGCGTGGCTCGGTGTGTCGCCGTTGGTGGGCAATGAGTGCATGGAGTGACGGTCCGGGCTTTTTTTTTTTTTTTTTTTAAGGATGTTTGATTTTTCGTAATATAAAATTTAAATAAAAGAAAATTGTTCGGCGCATATCTCAAGTATCATCTTTTATCTTGCTCTCGCTTCATGCAGTTTCCAATATTTTGCAAGTGTTACAGAAATAAGATATTAGTGGTTTTTGCCTCGCATGATAGAAGCCAGTATTCAGAAATGCCTTGCTTTCTCGCCACGATACTTTTCCAAGGCTGCAGAGACAATTAGCCGGATTTTCAAGACAGTTTCTCCTTTTTAATAAGGTAGAAATCTTATCAGTCCATCACCAGAATCATAAAAATACCCTTAAAAATACGCATGTCTTTAACTGCAGCCTTTGGAAAACAGTGATTGAGAGAGCAAAGTGTTTCAGAATACGGGCCTTTTAAAGTGTAGCAAGTGATATGACGCTCCGTGCCGGAAGAAACCTTTGTCACTCACTCATGAAGTGGATTGCAAGCTAAGAGTCACCTAGCAAGGTGGTGGTGATGTGACAAGCGTCGATACGGAGGTAAACGGAAGGACGACGACGATAGCGTGAGAGCTGAAGACAGGGTCGCGAGGGGCAGAGGTCGAGTAGCGTCACACCCCGGCAGCAGATGGCGCCCGGTGCAGAGCGGAGGTGGCTCATCACATTCACTATGACCCCTGATCTCCATTCCCTGTGCCTATTTGCCTCTTGTTGCTGACTCTCCCTCCCTCATCCTCCCTCGCTCTCTATCTCGTCTCCCCTCATCCCTTTCTCCCTCCATCCCTCCTCCAACTCATTTGTTTACGCCAAAGGTGCCTCAAGTATGAATAAAGAAGTTACTGCGACCAAAATATTGAGTACATTAGCACTTCTTCTAAACCACAAGAGCTCAATGAAGTATGAGATTTATTGATTGATAAGACGAATGTGTCGGGATATTTTGCTATAATTGTTAGTTATATTGGAACTGCTTGTCTTGTTCTTATTTAGTCAAATAGAGAGAGAGAGAGAGAGAGAGAGAGAGAGACAGACAGACAGAGAGAGAGGGACACAGACAGAGACAGAAAGAAAAAGAGAGACAGACACGTGATTTGAAAAAAAAGAGAAAAAGAAGATCCAATAGTTGCATTTATTTCTAAGATCCTAAATAACATTGGTTAGGACTTCCTTTGCGATTAAAAGAATAGACGCTTAATTTCCACCGTCAGCCAGCAACGCATTTGAGTCACTCTCCCTCCGGTGTGCACGGCAAGGGTTATCAGGGTAAGCCTACCAGAACCATCGGAACACAAAGCACATCACCGCGTATTCCGAGATGATCCTGAACTGATGAGAGTTTTACAGCCAACTTTCCAGTCGCGTGCGCTTTATTAGTGGGCTGAAGGGGCGGGGGCGATGGTGGGGATGACTCATGCTGCGTCTTCCTCCTCTTTTCCTTAACCTCTTCAATACTGGAACACATTTTTACCTTGAGTTTTTGTAGTATTAGACTATTTTATTGACATTAGGAAGGGTCTATGGAGGTCAGAAGATTAATGGCCACAGTCTTCAGTATTTCAATTCTCCAATAAGTTTCTGAAGCTGTATAAAGTCACCAAATAGTAAGCAAAGTGAATATGGAATCGCGTCATGGTACTCAGGAGGTTAATAGAAGACCTCGTGTGGCTGGTGAAGTGGGGATGAGGTAGGGGGCAAGTGGATAAGAACGATACGCGTAGATAAGTTCTCTCAGTTCTGATTCGCTCTTGATTTTGTTATAGAGCGGTTCGTTATCTTTTGGCAGTGTTCACGTGGTGTCTCTACAGTGCTACCATTCATGAATGACTCCTTTACACCTCACTCACAAGCTGTCACTTATCATTGATTAGGTATAATTGTCCTTGTTATTCCCGTTGGTTATTCCTACTATTATTCGTCGTCACTTTGTGTTGTTATTGAATGGTAGGTACATATACTTACATGCAATCTTTACTTTTGCTGCTCTTTATTATTCAGTTTCTTATCTTTTTTCTTGGAATCAGAGAAACCCAATTATGAGCTGTGGATGTTAGATTTCTTTTACAGTCAGTAGGTGGCAAGGTGCATGACAGATTTGATTCTCAATCACTCAATGACGTGACAAGTGTAGACTGCATTAGACATTAGATTACAAAGAATTATTGTGTATTTTAAACATGTGACTTAACTGTAGCGTGGTGGAGGGTGTCATTACCAAGTGGAGGAGCAGGGAAGCGATGTTATTGTTTAGAGATTGTGCCGAAGGCACGCTCGCGTCACAGCGTCGTGCTGTGCACTGGTTTGCTGCCAGACGTCAACGTGATGTTTGACCAATGACAGTTTGCTATCAGTCTGTCGACATTTCAAGCTGTAAAAGTGGTGATGCCAATTTATAGGAAAAAAATAGATGACGGTGAACGAGTGGAATGATTTATTTTATATTTTGTGAGGAAAACACACACACACACACACACACACACACACACACACACACACACACACAAGCTCTTTAATATATTAAAGTCCAATACCAGAAGTCTACATATATGTAATGTCAGACCACACAAGCCGCGATTATTGATGTCCAGACTTGTGTGCGGGTCATGACTGCCTTCACACGATAACATACACACCACGAAAGGTTCTTTCTTTTATTTCTGAGAAATGTTGACTTCTGAAGCAACTTTATTTTTTTCTAACGTTTACACCTTGGTATGACCTTGAGTTTCTAATGATCAGCATAGAATAGTGGTAGTGTATTTGAATCACGTATACACTTTATTAACATAGATTGTGAATGCCAGTTGTGGAATGTCCCACGTCTCCAGTTCAGAGAAATAAAACGGTCATAAAAAGTCAGTAATTAAAGTATAAAATGAAGAACTGAAGAAGGTGCGGATGTACGCTTGGCCGCTGGTGCGGAGCCGTGCGTCGAGATGAAGGCTGGATGGGCGGGACGTGACTGGCCGCCCGGAGACTAGCTACATTCGTCCCGCACAGGCCTCTACTTAATTGAATTTGGATTTTCTTGATCATTTCATTAGTCTGAAATTCCTCAAGATCACACTCCGATGCTGAGACAAACGACAGTAGTTTGCACCAAGAAAGATTTGCACACAGTCCAAGAGATACATCATTACTACGGGCCGAACTATAGTTCAGGCAACGGGAACAGTATGTAAAACAAGATGAGCAGAGCCTGGCAGGTCAGCCCGGGGTGCCGGAGGTGGGTGGCAGCGGGATGGGTGACGTGAGGACTTTCACAGGTTTCAATGTCTTGCCACATGTCAACCTTGTGATCCACCTGCTCATCTTCACTCACTCTCGTCGTAACTTGTTCCGGGGTAAACTTAGTTACGTAAACATCTAGTAGCATTTAAGGAGCGGAAATTTCTCTCTCTCTCTCTCTCTCTCTCTCTCTCTCTCTCTCTATATATATATATATATATATATATATATATATATATATATATATATATATATATATATATATATATATATATATATATATATATAATACTCGGATACGGTCTCAAGCTGCCATAATTTTGACACCTCAGGGTGTGAGGGCGCGTCACCGAAGGATGACCTCTTCATTATGTATGTAAATGCTGTTAAGCCGCACGGCCGTTTGCTTAACCTCAAAACTCTCTGTACAATTGTAAAGTGACCACAAGGCACGGGACAGCATGCATAAGAGGCACAAAATACAGCGCGTTGCGTCCTTGCGCCGGGAACTACGATGAGACTGAGAGACTTGAAGCAAGTGTTAGGTTATAAGCAAAGTCAGTTTTACGTCATCTTTTTTATTGCACTGTTCAATAGCGAGCTTTATTTGTCATTTCCTTTACACTACAGTCTTTATCTTGAAATAAACAGAACGTTGTTACAAATCCCCAATGTCGCTCGGTAGTACGAAAAAAAAATATATATATATTTGCAGGAAAGGGAATAGGTACTAGTACCACATTCTACTCTGACGTGTCCCTTGACCGGCCAGCCCAGCGAAGTGTGACATGTCTTGCTTCAAAAAACTGTTCATGCATTGAGGAGACATGGCAATCAGCGTTAATCGTCGTGTGGTATAACCATTTCTTAAGAGGACACTTGTTAATACTCTGCAACGCTTAAAAATACTAGCGAACTCACAAATTGTGCACTGATGAGGCTATAATTCTTTTCAATTTTAAGTCAGGGAATAAAAACTTAGAGAAAGAATGAAAGACGTAAGGAAACTACAAAGGCGGTACACGGTGTAAAACCAATATTGTACAATGAGTTCCCTTTATAATTGTGCTCGTATTACATTATTACCCGATGTGTAGTGTCAGCCAGTCATGATGTCACAACCTTCATTATCAATGAGCTACTCTTGCCATACGTATATAATTATCTCGCCTATTTATTCTCCACTAGCAGCCAAATTTCTCTCTCCCTCTCTCTCCTTCCGGTTAAGCTTAAATTTTTTTAATCTTTTCTCGCATTATGCACTTTCAAGCTCCATTATGCCTTTTTTATTGCGGCAATACATGTAATTGCTCCATATTCTAGCTTTGGATGAACACTTGATACAAACCGTATTCTAGTAATCCAAATAAGTAAATGGTATTACATTCTTTCCTGAAAGTTGGCTGTTATCTCGTTCATATTTCTTGAATGATTTACTAGTTAAGAGAGAGAGAGAGAGAGAGAGAGGGGGGGATCTGGAAACCTATTGTACGTACATACATAATACCTGATTAAGTCTGTAGAGTATGTGTCGTTTAGGTTTTGATCACCAGTATCTACGTACAGTTTTGATGTAAGTTCAATTTAGTAAATAGTTATTTCTTCAGTTGTTAGGAAGAAAGAATACTGTTAGTTGATGCACAAAATTTACTTGTCGTGTCATCAGTTTACATTAAGTACACAAGGCTCCCCTTTTTGGCTTGTGTACATCGTGTAACAAAATATTAGGTAAAGAAAACACAACTGACAATTATGAAATCTTTTGGTTTTATTTAGAACATATATATAAAACATTCAATTCTTTGGTTTTTAGACAAAATTCAGTAATCTACAATAAGCTAAGAAACTCTCAACTATGAACAATACATAATAACTATAAAGTAGGAGTGTGTGGGTGTGGTATTTGTCAGCCAGATATAGTATATGGAGATGTAGATCTGTATTTCTTTGTGATAAATACTTTAGATTTAATATTTTGGCATTTTTCATGTTATTTCTTAGCATTCCAAGAAATATTTGTTTACACTATCTATGGTTTCCTTCACAGTTGTCTTCTACTTACACACTTCTCATGGTAAGGCTGTTTACACCCTACAAGGGGAAGGTATTCATCTAGTAAATAAACTTTGTTCAGGTGAGTTTTTAATTTAGTTTTCCCAACTCTTAATTCATATTAATTCAGTTGGCAATAGGAAAATTAAATACAGCTTTTCAAGTCTCACAAACCATGAAACTGTATATACACACACACACACACACACACACACACACACACACACACACACACACACACACACACACACACACACACACACACACACACACAGTCCTCTTGGGAATACTTGTTGGGGGCTTGATTCATCAAATTAGGAGAGTTCTCATTTCAAGTATTGTTTTCTGTCACTTACCTATATTATTTGTTCACACAGAATATAAAATGCTGTTGACCATATATTTGTCTTAATGATATCATTAAGTCCTGCACCATTTACTACAAATCCAAATAATAAAATTCCATTAAGGTGGTACACTTTTTTAAACTGGCTAATTTTAAATGCCACACAATTAAATTAAGAATGGTTACCAAAGAGCCAATACAAACAGAAAAGTGATTTTAATACAATGCATCTCACCCACTCTGCATTTCATCTCTTTATTCCTAGAAGTCTAAAGATGAGACTAAGGAGGGTCATAACTACCATATCAGCATCAACTGCTTCACATAAAGCATTGATGTAACAACTATATTGTAGAATGTCCATATAGGCTTTACCAACCCACAGCAGAAGAGAGGCCACATCTTATGGTAAAGGACACATCTTATGGTAAAGGAAGGTCAAAACATGTATTATTAATGAATCTTGTTGGACATCAAGAATAGACAAGCCTCCATGGGCCTGATTTATTCTTTAATATATAAACTACACACATGCACACAAAATATTTTCTTAAATCTCAAAAATCACTGCTATCCCATCCATGTGCATGAGGTAAATATAGTGCAGAGTAGTTAATCTCAGACCTGATAAATGTCATTATACTATGATTCTTAAAACACGTTCATGAAAGTGAGATTCTTGTGTAAAAGACACGTACATCCACCACTCCTGTTGCCTGACTTTTTCACAAGTGAGATTCTTGCACAATCTGATGGGGAGCTGGTGGTGGCTAAGATAATGGCTGGAAGCTCTCGCACAAAACTAAGTGTTCAATCCAAGATGCTGCTGCTTCAAGTTTGATTTTCTCAGAGACGTATCCTAAATGAACTGAAAATAAAAAATGTCAAAAATTAGTGATTGAAATTTAAGAAAGCATTTCTGAAAGGATAAAAGATTCAAGAGCTGCCAGGCAGAACTCATCTTGGCCTACTTTTAAATAAAAAAAATAAACTGATACGTTGTGGAATATAAACAAAATATGGTTTGGTTTACAAGAAAATACTATCATTGTGGTTATCTGTTCATGGCTCAATAAATTTATGGTGTGAAGTACATGGACTAACTATATCAGGTTAGTGTGTTGTTACTTTGGATGAAATGCTTCTTCCATGAAGGAATGAGTCAAGGTAATTAGGGTTAATTTCAGACCAATGGTGCCACAATGACTGAGAGCTTAGGAAGTTCTTGTTGCTGGAAGTGTCTACATTTAACCTGTCTCTAAGAAAGGAAGGGAATCCTTTAACCTACCACATGACTTTAATATTTTCATATATTTTAATTCTATCTTCACTAGACAGATTATAAAGCTTAGATAGACATAATTGGCTGAGCCATCTTTGATAGTATCCTTTGCCATTTAGCCTCCTGTCCCAAAACCCAACATGCTTGGCAGCTCAGTGACAAGTAACTAAATCCTGAGTTCACTGGGAAAAGGTTCCTGATATAATGGGGAAAACACACATTTTTTAAAAGTTTGGTGATGGTATGTATCATATTTCAACTTCAAATAATCCGACTAAAATAATCAGACTAATCTATGGTCTGCATCTCTTCATATCAAATTTCCTTTGCCTCAAATTTACTCACTTAGCAAAGTCAGGAGATTTTGAAATGACATGTTCAAATTCTGCAAAAGCCAACATTCCATCATCATCCAGATCCGCCTCTTCCAACACTCGGTTGACTAAAGCCTGAAAAAAAAAAAAAAAAAAAAAAAAAAATGATGCAAATATTTTACATTCCTTAACTACTTGTTGCTATGCAGGAACCTGCAACAGTGTGTGTGTGTAACAGATCTGTGTCTGGGTATAGTGCATAGTAACCAATGTGTTTGTCACCATCAATTTAATACTTTGGTATCTAATGAATCTTATTGTGAGAAAAAAAAATGTGGAATTATTGTAACTTGAAACTGAACAAGCATTTGAAGCACATGCATAGAAAGGGAGTCGTGTGCCACACACACAGTGTAGTGTAGTGGTTAGCACGCTCGACTCACAATCAAGAGGCCCGGGTTCGAGTCCCGGTAAGCGGCAAGGCAAATGGGCAAGCCTCTTAATGTGGGGCCCCTGTTCACCTAGCAGTAAATAGGTACGGGATGTAACTCGAGGGGTTGTGGTCTCGCTTTCCCGGAGTGTGTTGTGTGTTGATGTGGTCTCGGTCCTACCCGAAGATCGGTCTATGAGCTCTGAGCTCGCTCCATAATGGGGAAGACTGGCTGGGTGACCAGCAGGCGACCAAGATTAATTACACACACACACACACACACACACACACACACACAAAAAAAAAATTAGAAAACAGTATCAAAGTTTCTCAAGCTTCAATCACTTGTAACTCTGTTTAAAAACAAAGTGACTGGTGTCATTACTTTGCCAGCCAACTGCTAGGTGAGCATGGCTGCACATCACCCCTTCCTTCCTTATCTTTCCTCCTAGAGTGTGACTCCTTGTCCTGTGCTGGGTAGAGCAGGCACTGTATGTCAGTAGGAGCAAGGGAACACACATTTTTTTTGGAACTTTCAACTTTATCTTTAACAGTGCAAGACTGTAGAGTCTAAACAAATAAACCACGTTGCACTCACCTCCATGTCTTCTGAGGAGAAACGCTGTGGACTAACAAGCTTGGTGATGGTCTCCTCTAGGTCACCTCGGCCCAAATAATCATCACCGTCAAAGTCTGGCAAAGAAACTTCATCAAAATATACTAACATTCTGTAAGAAATGAGCTTGAATGAAGAAATGGCCATAAATTTGAGCGTCATTAAACTAATAATAAACTCTTATAATAAACAGTGACTGAATAGTAAGGAAATTATATACATAGGAGGCACTTCTAATTTAGAAGATATCAAGTAGTAAATGGTATAACATATCAATTCAGGCTGAGCACCTCATATCTGTAAATCAGGAATCTTTAAGTTGAATTTTTTCTAGTGTAACAGGTCACAAAAAGAAATGTTATGTCTAACACATAATATTACTCTCAAAAATTAATCATCTCCACTAGATTGTATATTTACTGTATTCCCTCCAAGACATCAATCATAATTGCCAGAATTGAGTTTCAAGCAATTTTTTCAGGCACTACAATATCTGCCATTCCACACCTCACCACATTAAAAGTCCCAGAGTATGTCAAGGTTGTGCACTATTTCTGCCTTGCTGTCGTCTTTAGGGATCTGACATGTGATCTTAACAGTATCCATCTCACCAACAAGCTTGTTATCTCTATTTTTTCCTACAGGTGCTCTCTTTTTAATCTTATTGTAGTTCATCCTCAAGTCTCACAAATTATCCCTTCCTCCCAGATAGTCTTTCTTCATCCCAACATCTCTCTCTCTGTTCTTGTACTTTTTCTTACAAGCTACACATGTTCCAATCACACTCCTCAACCCAGAGCTCTCTAGTAACACCAGTTCCTATATCTCATCCACAGGATAGAGTTGGTACCCAAACATACACGTCTACTTCTTCGAGCCTTCTTGGTTACCATTAGAGAGGAAGAGAAAGAGAAGATATAAAAGAAGGGAGCTGCAAGAAGATAGATACAGGAAAAGAAGGATGCTGCAAGAAGATATTGTGGAGGAAAAGAGCTGTAAGAAGATGGATAGATACAAAAGAACAAAAGAGCTACAAGATGATACCTAGGTAGAGAATGGAACAAGAGAGCTGCGAGATGATGGAAGCAGTCGCCACAATGGTAGGACCTCTTGGGCACAATGCATGCCCTGTGGAGCCCTCCCTCCCCCTCTCTCCTCCCCATCACCCCCCTCTCTCTCTCTCCGTCTCCCTCTCCCTCTCTCCCCACACACCCACAGTGACTCCTCCCTTCCCACTGGCCCAATCACAAAATGCCCAAAACAAACATTAGAATTTACCAAAAATCCTGAAAGCATATTCTGCCTTCACTGATTTTGGGGCAGCCTCACTGAACACCGACATCATATCCAGGAAGTCTTCAAAGGTACAGTCTCCATCCTGAAAGACACACAATGTAATTAGCTTATCATATCCAGGAAGTCTTCCAAGGTACTGTCTCCATCCTCAAAGACACACACTGTAATTAGCCAATGTGCCTTACCACCATAAACATTCAATAGTTCTTCTTGTATTTTATTATTCATATGAAAAAAAAGGGATAAAGATCAAAGGAAAGGAAGGTTATTATGTATTTGAATTATGAACTTTCATTCAATATATGACACTATTATTCCTTACACTAATGCTTGAATTGCAAGACTTATTAATCAGTGTGTAAGTAGCTGCTCACATAATGGATATTTTTACCATGAGTTTTGTGCACAATTAGATGATTTTATTGACATTAGGAAGGGTCTATTGGGGTTATTAGGGGTCAGAAGACTATTGGCCAGTCTTCACTATTTTAATCCCCTCATAAGTTTTTGAAGCTGTATAAGAGGATGCAGAATGAATAAGAAAATGCATCATGGCACTGAAGCAGTTAATGTTATTTCTAAGGTGTAAAGGAAATTATAGAATATACCTAATACATTTTTAACTCCATTTCATAGTGGCTGGCACATATCCTATACTGAATTAAGTTTACTGTACTTAAAAACTCAGAGGATCCTGGCCTACAACTGAAAACATTATTCCCATTTTAATATATACCTATATTTGCCTACAGAGGACATGTACACCTGCCTTGGTTGAAGAGAAGATGAGACACATGCGTTCACCAAAAGGATTGGCTCGCAGTTCAGGGAGTGAGAGCAACTTGTCCATAGGAAGCTTTGCATTGCGGTTGTGGCCAACTTTCTCTAATGCCAAATTCTTGAAGCGTTTGTGAGCACTGAAGAAAAGTAAAAATGAATAATAATAATGATAACAAATTACTAACAACCAAAGATGAATTCCACTGAAAATAACAATGCAATTCTTAGAAGATGAAGCAAGAGGTGCAATGTCACACCATGAACAAATGTCCCAAACTAAAGAAAACAAGGAATGTGGTATTAAGGTCACTTCTTACATAATGTCCCCCTGGTGAAGCACAAAATTATGCCAATGAAATCATATACAAAGACAAAGAAGGCAGAATAATGAAAATACAAAATAGTAAAGAGAAGAAATCCAATTAAATGTAATAAAAATTTTGATGAAAGATCATGAAAACATTTGTATGACACTGCAAAGAATATAAATTAAATTCTATGGGGTACATTAATGCAAATAAACCTACACAGAGACACACCTTGTAAAGTATTCCCAGCTAGTTATTTCAAATTCAGCAATAGTGTGAGAACAGGCCTGAGTTACATAATAAACTATAAAAGCTGCTGAACTAGTGATCTTTTACAAGATTCCTGGGAAAGATGCCTAGCACTTCTCAATCTCCAATGTCCAATCTCAATGTCCAAAGAAAGAATTGCAAGGCCTTCTAGGTCAGAATGTTGGGTTTGGTTAGTAGCTCTTGGGGAAACTAAGTTATGATGTTGGATTTGGTTAGTTAGCCTTTGGAGTTTTCACTAAATATACTGGATACAGCCAGAAATGTAGCAAATTATTGGCAATGCTGCTCAACAATAAGAAAGCAACACTCACTACCACTGCAGCCACTGTCAAATATTTTCAGGGATCTCTTATGTGATTTTTGTTGATTTCTAACCTCTTTTGCAATGCACATTACTGGATCTAATGCTCCCAAACCCAAATATGCTGATTTCCCACTGATCCACAAAATCATTAGGAATGAGAGGTAGGCATATGTTGGAGGTGAAAATAGTCATAACTAAAAAAAAATATCAATTTGTGATGAAAATTATATGTACCATCAATCAATTTGCTACATTTCTCAACAGAAAAAAAATGCGTAAGCAACATTAGAGGCTCCATGGTTGGATGAAACTGCAAATTGACAGAAAAATAATATTCTTGAAACATATAGCCAATTTGCAGATCCAGGCTTTCAACATACATGCATGCTTTAAAGCTAATCCAATAACAAATTAGTTCACAGACTTACTATAAAATTTCCTTCTTGGTGAAGTATGTCAACTCCTGCAAGAAAAAAAAAGAAAAAAAAAAAAAAAAAAGAAATAAGAATGAGAATTTTGTGTTACATATCTAAAATGTTCCTATATTTCTAAGATTTCCTGTACTACTTAAATTAAACTGCTGACACTACTGGCTCATGCATTAACCTCATCTTCACGACTACCATTTCAAGAATGAGCTTTTGTACCTCGTAAGTTTCTCATAAAGTGCAACAATTGAATCTGATCAGCCACGCAACCTGACATCAAGACATCAATGGATTCTTTTACTATATGTAGTTCACTTGCATGTTTCTGGAAAGAGTGACAGACAGTAGCACAGTAAGTCAGGTTTTTGTATCTATTCCCAAGCAATATCAGAGTGTGATTGAGTGCGTGAAAGAGAGTGTTGCGATGGGATTGGGAGAGTTTGTTGTGTGTGAGATGTGTGGGCATGACAGGAAGGTCGTTGACTTTTCTGAGTGTATGGTGTGTAGGCTCAAGAGCGAGAATTTAGTTCTTTCTCTTGAGCACCGAGAATTGCGAGAGGAAATCAGAAAGCTAAGTGAGGGGAAAAGTGCGAACGAAGTTCTCATCTTTGAGTTGAAGGAGGAGGTTAAGAGGCTTGGGAGGCAGTGGAAAAAATTAGGCAGGAGATCAGTGTTAGGCCGAAGGTTGGACCTTCTGAGGGCGACAGGGTGGCTTGGCCCTCTGTCGGGAAGAGCAGAGTGGGGAAGAGGGAGCAGGCGAGCCAGACTGGGAAAGATAGTAGTCAGGATGGGCAGAGATGGCAGGTTGCGAGGGAAGGAAAGCGGAGGCAGTTAGGGAGGATAGGACTAAACCTGTTGAGTGTGAAAATAGGTTCGGTTTGTTGGAGGGGAGGGGAGAGTGAGAGTGGAGTGAATGAAGTGGTTGTGGTGAGTGAAAGGAGAAAGAAGGGGTAGAGGAGAGGAGGAGGATGGTTGTGCCTAGCACACCTCAGGTGTGTGTGGTGGGTGACTCTCAGGTTAGGTATTTAGATAGCACTTTCTGTGGGAAAGACAGGGATAGGAGGACGAACGTGTGTATGCCTGGTGCAGGTGTGAAGGCAGTGAGTGAGGAGGTGCAGAAGAGGGTTGGGGGATGGAGAGGAGGGTGTAGTAGTTTTGCACGTAGGTGGGAACGATGTCAGAGCAGGTGGGTCGGAGGAGTTAGTGGCAAGATTTCGGGAAATGTTAGGCAAGATAAGGGAGAGTGGTAGGAGGTGTGTAGTGTCAGGAATCTTGCCTCGTGTGTATGTTAGCAGGGAATGGTTGTCTAGAGCCATTGGTGTGAATGATCGGGTAAAAGGGATGTGTAAGGATGTGGGTGTCAGCTTTGTGGATGTATGGGATAGGTTCTATGGGCGAAGGATTTGTATGCTAGGGATGGTGTGCATCTGAGTAGGAAGGGTGTGGATGTGCTGAGTGGATGTCTGGAGGGGAGTTGGGATGGAGTGTAGGGGTGAGGTAGCAAATGCATTCCAGAAGAAAGATGCTAGACATAAATTAGATAGGATAAACAGAGATAGTGAAAAGATTAGGAAAGATTTCCAGGTGCAAATAGGAGAGAATAAGATTAGGATTCCAAATAAGGAGACAGCATCTAGGAAGGTAGCAGGACTTAAATGTTTTTATGTAAATGCCAGGAGTCTTAGGAACAAGAAGGACGAGTTATCTAGTTATATAGTTGAGGAGGACTTAGATGTTGTATGTGTCACAGAGGCATGGGTAAATGAGGAAAAGTTTAGGAAAATAGGAAAGAATATGAAGTAGATGGATACATTATGTATTTACACCAGAGAATTGGTAGGATAGGTGGAGGAGTAGTTATTTATGTAAAAAATCCTTCATTTCCAGTCAGGTTAATGGTATTAAGGTAGATAACAGAGTAGAGTCCTTATGGCTGGATGTTAGAGTAAACAAAAGTAAGGTTATTAGAGTAGGAGCTTTTATAGACCACCTAACCAGTCAGCAGATGTAGACAACCTTATGGTAGATGAGATAAATAGGGGTGTACTAGTCAGACAATTATCTTAGGGATTTTAATCTTAAGTCAGTAAACTGGGAGAGGATGGTAGGAGATGCTAGTGAAAATAAGTTTATGGAAAGTTTTCAGGATAACTATTTAGTGCAGATGGTAGATAAACCTACTAGGGGAGGAAGGTTTTAGACATAGTACTAACAAATATTGAGCATTGTTTAAAGGAAGTTGAGGTAGGAGAGACTTTAGCAAACAGTGACCATCATATAATTAGATTTATCATTAATTCCAGTAGGGATAATATAGTGAATAAGACTAGAGTCCCAAACTATCAGAAAGGCAATTATGGTAGGTTACGTCAGTTATTAGGAGAGGTAAACTGGGAAGATAGTTTTGGAAATAAAACTGCACAGGAGATGTGGGATATTTTTAAGGTTGTAGTAAAGGGTATAGTGATGCAGTGTATCCCTTACAAAGATATAAGGCAGAGAAACAGGAAGCCATTATGGTGGACTCATGAGATAGGTAGCCAGATCAGAGAGAAGAAGAGGGCATACAGAGAGTTGCAGAAAAGTGGGAAGATGTAGATTTGATTAGGTACAGACAGGTCAGAGATGATTTGAGTAAGGTTATAAAAAAGTAAAAGGCAGGCAGAGATAAAACTAGCTAGAGCTGGGAGTAAAGATCCCAAAAATTATATAGTTATTACAAGGTCAGTGATAAAAGAAATAAGGATAGGATTGGACCACTCAGAAAAGATGGTGTAGTAGTGGATCAAAATGAAGACATAGTAGAATTATTGAATGAACAATTTTCTTCAGTATTTACTAGGAAAGAATAGGAAATCCTGTTACAAACAGTGCGACGAGTAGTTTAAGAGCTTTAGAAAATATTGATATAAAACCGGGAATTATTAGGAAATTTATTCTTGAACTAGACGATAGGAAAGCTAGTGGTCCTGATGAGCTACATGCCAGAGTACTTAGGGAGGGTGTAGACAGTATTTCTGAAGCACTTAAGTTAATCTTTGAAAGATCACTTAGGTTTGCTGAGATACCTCAGGACTGGAAGTTAGCTAATGTTACTCCAATATTTAAAAAGGTAGGAAGGATGATGCGAATAATTATAGTATTTAACTAGTATAGTATGTAGATACTAGAGAAAATCATTAAGGGTAGTATTTGGGAGCATTTAAATGAGAATAGATTAATTAGAGATACCCAACATGGCTTTAGATCAGGGAGGTCCTGTCTTACAAATTTGCTCGATATCTTAGAATATATTACCAAGGAGTTAGATGATGGAAATAGCATAGATGTTATATATCTAGATTTTAGCAAGGCGTTTGATAAGGTACCGCATAGGAGGCTAGTGTACAAATTGAGACTACATGGGATAGGGGGTAGGTTAGTTGATTGGATTAGTGAATGGCTTTCTGATAGGAAACAGAGAGTAGTATTAAATGGGGCAATGTCTGAGTGGAAGGAAGTGGTTAGTGGGGTACCCCAAGGATCAGTGCTAGGACCTCTTCTTTTCTTGGTGTACATTAACGATTTAGATATAGGAATTAGTAGCAAAGTATCAAAGTTTGCAGATGATACTAAGATAGCATGTGCAGTACAGGGTGAAAAGGACAATTACAGAAT